>NW_020537324.1:19711965-19737823 GCF_003426905.1 Ctenocephalides felis | reverse complement strand
TTAACTAATAATTTTAGTAAGAATTAGAAATTTGTTAGTCACTATGCTGGAATGTTTAATTAAATATTGTTACGTAGTAAAAAACAATTACTTGACAAATGCCAGAAAACTTTCTAACTGCGAAACTACTAAAATATACATTTATAAATTAAATGCTTCTGCTCTCGACGACACTTTGTAGGAGAACAATCCCACATATTGCGTGATAACATTCGAGATTAATGGGCGAAGGGGTTACCGAATGACACCTGTCTGTTACAAATAACCCAACCCGATGATTTCTGTTCTTGATAGTCATGTTGCATTCAGTCTCAAAGCACGTAAATACACTTTGCAATATTAAAACTATGCTAACGAGGCATCACGTGCCGGGGTGTATAATGTGAAGCGTGCCTCAAAAACCATTCATCATGGAATGAATTTGTTAACTTGGACAATACAACGTGTCGTTAGAAATTTTAACACTGTTGAGAGTTTGCGACCTATTTTTTTTAAATTGAAATAGCTGTAGATACTAATATACACATTCATGAAATTATACTTTACCATTTAATTGTAGCGTTCACATCGGGCAGTGCGCACAGTTTTGAATCGTCTGAGTCGAACTCTCATGACAAGTATATTCGTCATAAAAATTTGGATCTTTGGCAATGACAAAGAATTTGAAATGCCAAGATTAATATTGCTCGAGCTAAAATTAAATGGAATTTGAATTGTTGATTAGAAATTGCATAGATATGTAAAAAAGGAGTAGAATTTAAACGTAGTCTTTTTCTTGGTCTTTATTCTGAGCTAGCATTTAGCCACATAGATTATTTTTATCGTCATATCTTTTTTCTATTCAATTTTACATTATATTAATTTTTCGAACTTTTCTTTATTCTGCTTATACTATTACTTCCTCTTTCACAATCTTTAAAAATAGTTATATTTAAATTAAATTATAAGTAAGAAGAAAAGAAAGATTAGAATTAGAGATCAGATTTAAAGGAAAAGAAGAATGAAGAAAATAGTTGTCGAAAAAGGAGCAAAAAAAGACAATTGGACGGAATAGGATATACATGCGCTGGTAAGATATAGGATGAAAAATATTGGATTATTTTACAAAATTCAAAATTTTTATTACGCTTTATTTTGTTAATATATTGCATACGTATTAAACTAAAAACGGAACAAAATTCAACAAAATATTGTACATGTAAATGTAATAGATAAGAATAGTTTTTGGTGAAAAGCAGAAGCAATTATTTAAAATAAATAGCCGAGAGTGTCTTTTAACCTTTTTCACTCCCTAATTCCGAGATTTATCTGAATTTTGCCGGCGGCATCCGAAATGGGTTGAATAGCTAAATCTATTGCTTAAATATATTATTTCCATATTTTGTGGAGTTCATGCTAGTACAATTCCACTTAAAACCGCTTATTTTGAATGTATAGGTATGGCCTCAAAATAATCTAAAGAACTAGATATTTCAGAATATATTTTGTTTTTCTTTTTCCAAAATTTCAATTTACATTTTGCCACAACATTTTGCCACTTTTTCATAACGAGTATATTCGTCAATCATGATTATCTGATCAATTTATACAGTTCTTTTTTGCGGATTTATACAGTATTGTTTTAATAATTATTTGAAACTGCTTGTTTTATTATGCTAGTATATTTCGAGATTCAATTTCTTATCCGGTTTTTTTTTCAAGATGCTGAAGAAATAAATGAAGTCTTCATAAAAATCGCAAGCTGACTTTTTAATTAAAATTAACTGATTTAATAGCGCTCCCTCTGAAAAAAAGTTTATTTTTAAATCACTTTCTTTGAAACAATAGATTCAATAAAACATCAAGTAACATCTGTCGAGTGAAACGCAATATCACGGTATAAAAGAAAAACATATCTAGAAAAACAGCAGAGTCCGCGTCCCGTGCCCTTGTTGTTTTTGATATTCGCGTACACTTGTTCCCGGAGCCTCCGTACCGTGCGAGGAAAATAAAATCGATTCACCCCGCGGGGTTCAAATTCACGAAATTTGTATTACACTCAAATACAGTTGTTTTTATTCGTATTTTTATTTTATGCGGATCAGATATGCAAATATGTTTAACCAAAAGGCATAATTGTTTACGAGGTGATCGCTCATGTGATTGCTTTCGCGCAAGCAATGATTTATTGGAAACGAAATTGACTGACGAACTTCGAAATATCTGCGTACAGTTCTCACAGACGGAAATTATATATTTCTGAAACGATTGATTAACATCTGTAAAACATACACACCTTACCTACATACATACACCTTGAAAATTCTTATAATTTATTTTTTAAATTTAACCAGTTAACTGTGATGGACAAATAAACTCTTTATGGAGAAGTGGCAGGATTTTGTGTATTGACGAGTATATTCGTCATGTGTATTTTTTATTATTCACTCCTATAGGAGTGATATATAGATATAATAATAATAATATTTTCTCTTATTCATTCAATATTAAACAACAATCTAAGTTATTGACAGAACTCTATAAGCTATAGGGCTAATTTACACATAAAAAATAAAAATAGTAATCACAGAAAGAAATGAAGAAAAGAAAAAATAATAATAAATAAATAAATAAACATAAATAAAAATGCATCACAAAAAAAAAACAACGGTAGTAATAGCTCCAATAAGCAATTGACCATAGAAAACATTTTTTACATTAAATCTATAGGCAATTTCTAGTTTAGTCTTCTTATAAGCGGAATAATAATAATAATAAATAATAATTATAAATAACTTGTGTGATTTTTTTCTGTGCTTAACAGAAAAAAAATATCTTGTGGGATGCACCAGATCACTTGGCCATTTTTTCTTTACTTGCCTTAATTTTTTGGCTGACCGCACTAATTGTAATGTGCATAAAACAATAATAATTTGCTATTTAAATCGAAATTTTAGAATTTAGAAAGTCAAGTTGTTCAGAATATTTTTAATTTTTTTTTTATTAATTTTGTTCAGAATATTTTTTTATTTTCATATCTCGGTCAGGTAGGTGTCTAGTATAAGAGATTATGAAACGATTTTCATATTTTATATCTACATATCATGTAGATATGTTTATTTCATTCTACATTTATAAGCCTTATATTTAAATATCTCTTCAATCTCTTTCATCTTCAATTTTTTTTATAATATTTCTCTATTTCTTTTGAAGTTATTGTCATTATTGGTCTTTTTGATTACGATCGGAAATCCATTATATATTTTACTTGCGCTCCATATGACATTTTCTCTCATTTTCTAATTTTCATTTTAAGGCTTTGAATTTATAGAATAAGTAGTTTCAAGATTTAAGGGCACTTTATCTTGTGGCAAATCACTTGAACTTCGCGAAATATGGAAATAATAAATGTACTTAATCAATAATAAATAAGATTAAGCTATTTATTGTTTATTTTGAAAATAGTCTTAGCTCTTCAAAAATTAAGCTTACTTTCTTACCATCTACATATTATACTGTATAATATTTCATTGGATTTATCATCTACATATGTATCATGTATAATATTTCATTGAATTTAATGCGTTTTTAGCTTTAATACATATGTAATATACGCCTATGTTAACAAATAAGGAAAATTTAATAACATTTTGTCATTTTTTTAAATAAACCTGTATTTATCATCCGATATTTCACAAATGCAACTTCTTATGTGACTAACGAATATACACAAAGCTATGGCAATCTTCGTTGTGAGAGACACAGTTAACTAGTTAAAAATTGCCATTATCATGCCAAGCCCTTTATACGATTTTCTTGAATCTAGATGTGTTTTCATCAGATATATCGTAGAATTTCTTTTATACAATTATATGTGTGGTTCGTATAAAAAAAATGAGATTGTCGTTCCAGCGTAATAGTTTCATTTGATGTTGAAATTGTACCGCTCCCAATAAACGAGATTCACTTAATGCGATAAAATCAAATCCAGTAACAGCATTACATGTTATTGAATGCTGTTTGTGCCGACCTTAATAAAACTCATAAGCCTTGCGAATCGCTAACACTGTGACAATTTGTCCGGGTTCTGCATTGTACCGCGACCGTATATTAACATAACATATAGACCTTATTGTAAGCCATAGAACTGAGCGATAATATTGTGGCAGCAAATTCAAAGTTGAATTATACGATGTGTGCCATAATAGAACTTTTGCTTTGTTGGCGACGCTTTAGTCCAACTTGCAATGTTAATAAAAAGAACGTCAAGTACAGTAACGCTTACATAAAATTAATTAACATCTATTATGCCAATATATTCATACTGAACTTTTCAATTCAAGTAGTTTATAAAAGTACAGGTCAATTTGTATGTTTGCTACTGTAATCTGACGAAGATTGTTTATGAATATAGAATGTGCTTTAAACGTGATCAACGGTTATTCAAATGTTCTAGTACACTTCAACACCAAGCATTCATCCATTTTGATCATCTATTTTTTATTTATTTCTTTTATAGATTTCTTTATATATTCATTTTTTTACTCTATCGAAATTATACCAATATACAACTATTATCACTTACCACTCTTTATAAGACGTAGACTATCACATGATTGAGGGAGCTTCGTAGACTATCACATGATTGAGGGAGCTTCTGATTCCAACAACATTTGTTGGTCTGAAATGACCATTACAAATCATTATTATTGATTCATATACATGTAGAAATATTGATACACAAATGACAGGTAGACAGGTAGACAAATAGAAGATACCAGATAGGTAGACAGGCTGACAGGTAGACATGTAGGTAGATAGACAAGTAGAAAGGTAGCTAGTAAAGAGGCAGTGACAAATAGACAGGTAAACTGATGATTATATAGGCAGGCACAAAAGGGGATAGTGACACACTTATGGGCCGATTCTGCCGCACAACAGACCAATGTTATGGCAAGACCATGTTACGCTCCTGCTTCCATACATTATGCTACTGAATCATACTGAATACTGTCAAAAATCATGTATTTGCTGTGCATTCAGTCGTTTTACACATAAACTGCAACGTCACTTGTATGTTATGAAGCGGGGTCAGAAAACCCGGTTACCTAAGATAGTTTTTTTTTGACATTTGTACGCTTTTAGGTTAGGTTTTCTATCTGACAACCTGAGTAAAAGGCCTGACTGCAGAGCAACCACATGGCTTTTGGCAATATTTAGTATGGAATTTCCATACGGTGGGAGCGTCCATTAATCACGTGAGCGAGTTTTTAGGGATATTTGGACCCTACCCCTTTTGATGATACATGGTGATATTCAAAATTACCCCCCTCCCCCACCAAACATCACGTGTATTTTTAGTTACGTGAAAAAACTAATTTTTTAGATTTTTTTTTTAAAATGTTTGAATTTTTTTAAAATATCAGTTAAAAAATAAATACACGTGATATCTTACTATACCTCTCCCCCCCACGTGATATTTCGTGATTTTTTGTCAAACCCCTCCTCCCCCTAAAAACCTCACGTGATTTATGGACGCCCTCAAAGTTCTTCAGAACATAGCCTTGCCATAACATTGGTCTGCTGTGCGACAGAATCGGTTCATTAGGCAAGTAGACTAGTCTACAGATGTTAGTCAGGTAGATCGTATACAGTTCAAACATTTATTAATTAAATCGATTATTTACACATATCAGAAAATTCATGCAACTTGCCCAAATGCAAAATTCAACTTACCACTAGTTTTTGTTAGAATCAGCAGTAATAAAATATGTGAACAAGAAATATTACTGCGATCAACTATACGTCGCCAGAAATCAATCTTTAGGTTCTGTAATCATAAAAAAATAATCATCTAAGATATTTTATCGTCTTTGTTATTTTCTCTGCCGATTGTTTGCCTTCCGGTAGATTTATTCATCTATCGAAAATCTATTCTTACCCCAGTCAGCAAGAATCTCGTTCTGATTAGTCGTAATGCTTGCCAGGATAATAATTACAGTTAGCGAACGCTAATGGGCAATTAATTATTTAATCTTCAGAACGTCGGCGTATAATATTTTATAGGCGCCTGATTACTGGCTTAATGTTTTCTAATGAACCGATTGATTTACAACATTTAGAAGACGGGGGATATGTAAATAAAAGCCGTTTTCAAGCGCCAGGCCATCAGGGTCCCTTTCTTTAATGATATTATAAATCTGCATTGAACAAGACCGATCTTTTTGATCGTTCTTGACGGAAATTAATTGCCGTTGTTCAGCAGGGAGCAATAGATAAATCATTCCTACAAAATTCTGGATATTTGCTCAAGGGTATTAATTTTCTTTCGACATATTCGAATTTTGTTTTATTTCGAACATAAAATTAAACTCAGGTTTTATCTTATTTTTGTAATTAAACTTTTTTACCTTGGATTAAATAAATGATATGAACTATTAAATATAGCCGGTATACACATATTTCACACATGAATTCGTCACATATACCCAATGGGTATGAGGAAGAATTTTTCAATTATACTTGGTCATACAACACTTTCTACTCGTACTAACCGAAGTGGCGCAGAGAGAAATATTATTTCGATGCGGTCAGGGTTTATCGATTTTGTTTAATATTTTTCAGTAAAAAAGAAATCTCAATTTAAAACCATAAAATATTAAACAATAATTAAACAAAAAAGATCATGTGGATAGAGTGCGGCTTTAAAATCCACGGATAAAAAGGTCCACAGCCATTACCTCAAAAACATCAGTAGATGGCAAATGATGTGCAACCAGCTAACTTTAACTAAAGTAGATCTTTTTGTTGTTAGTCACTTTGTTTTTGAGCACGATCATTTAATTTACGATACTTGAGTATGATTATATGTTTAGATTAATTTTTGCATAAGATGTATTGTAATTTTTAAGTTGGATTCAATATTTTTTGTACAATCTCTAACAATAGCTTTTACATGTGGTAGGCGTGAAAAAGACTTTACACTGGCGAGATGTAAACAATAAGAAAATCGTGAATAAAAATGTAAAATACAAAGTGCAATTTTACAAAATTAAAGTAAATTCATAATTATCTAACTTAGATGATCAATTTTTTTGACAAAGTTTCACATGAAATTTGTATGCTGTGTGATCTATATAAAAAATGTGCCTTTATAATATGTATGTCAAATAGTAGTTGTATTAACTTTCCTCGTAATTATAATATCTCAAGAAACAATGAATTTGATTATGAAAATAAAATTGAAATACGTACCAAAATTCATGATAGTAGTAAAAGTTGATAATTTTTTTTGTTTATTACACTTAAAAATACATATTTATTTAATGATTTTTGTCATTTGTCCTAGTAATTAAACTGACCGCTTTGATTAAAAAATGTAACTGTTATTTCAAAAACTTCTTTGAAATTATAAAGAAAATGCTGGATCTTGTTGTATCCTGGCTGTACCTTCCATCTAATGATCAAGTGACAATTTTTGAAAAAGATAAAAAAAAACATAGTTATACAATGACGAATTAACAATCATAGTTTTTTGTTTGATGTGTATTATTTATTTTGATGTAGTTGGTTCGATTTTTACTGTAATTGCTAAAAGTAAAATTGCACCTTTCTGCTTTGCTCTACCCTACCTAAAGCTTCTTGTCATCAGGTCTTAGAAACCAGTCTTAATTTATTATTATATATTATAAAAATCTAAAAAAATATTAAGTATATATATTTACTTAATATTTTTTAGATTTTTAACGGTGTTCTAGTATTAAATTATTCAGGTTTCAGTCAATTTTCTGTGATGTCGATATTTTTGTATGTCGGTGGTTTCTAGATTCGCACATCCCTAGGTGGTATGGCGTTGTGGACGATGTAAAAAGAAACGGAATAGTATGAATTATGGCCTCGCGTTGAATTTCTGTTGTGCGGTTTCCGAAGCAAAAACTATTCACTGATCTAATCAAACACAGCTAGCCGAGGGGGCGGCTGCGAAAGAAGGTGATATACTTTTTTCCACTTTTTTGTATTCTACGTCGAACTGCCATTGCTAAGAAACATCGATGTCATCGATCAGCTTTTCGCTTTTTGTCTTGACGTGTGTTCGGCAGCCATTGGTTATAATTTACTTCATTCTTGCTACCTATGCTGGACATGAGAAAATTGCAGAAATTAATCAAATGGCACAAAAAATACTAATAATCCCATAAAATCAATAATTATTATCCAAACCCATTTTGTGAGGTTTAGCACATTATTTTATATATATCATTTTATAACTAATAACTTAGTCGTAATACCTATCAGATCGAATCGCATCTTTACGGATCAGTAATCACTGAACGTCGTCATTTTCTAAAAGGCATTTGGATCTATAAAACTGTCAAAATGTCCAATAAAAATATAATGTATCTCGCAATAAATTTAGCCACATAATTTTGCAATCTCTCAGGTTTTACAAATTGCAAAAGCTGTAATAAAAATGATAATAACACGAGATGAATACATGAATATCAAATACGTTCGATGTCTTCGCTTCATTCTGATTTATTTAGTAGATTTATAAAGGTTTAACCTCTTCAACTTGAGATACCTGCGGCAAGTCTAAATTGATGAGAATATTTGACGTGATTGTTAAATATTATGCAAATGTGATTCAGAGTTATTCACAAAAAAGTGTTTTACTTCATATAGTTTTGAATATAATAAACTGTAAGTTCACTAGCAACGCTCATTTTATGCAAGCTAAGAAATTTAGTATCGATATAGAAAAATGAATTTGCGAATAAATTTCAAAAACAATTCGATCAAATTTGAATTCAGATGTTTTATTATACTCTATAAAATATTTATTTAATTTACTTTATTAAAATTAAATACAATCAGGTTTGTAACAATTATGAAAAATATTAATTTTTACAAAATGAGAAATAAATTGGGCACATTTGTTTAATAATTGAAATAGTAATATCGTATACATTATTATGTATCACATCTCCCCATCATTACTAGTTGAATGTTTTTTTGAACCATTCGAATCAGATATTCTTTTCTCCCAAAACCCTATTTTTTTTTTCTTTTTTCTATTTTTGCACTCCTTGTTTGGCCAAAAACTATTCTGCACGCCTCCCCCCATCAATGGGAATCGAAGGCTTCTTGAATCATTTAAATCGGTTGATCTGTGTTCTCGAAATAGTCGACGAAAAATGCTATCCTCACATGCAGACACACATACATTTTTTTAAGTATGCCAAAATGTTTAAAAGGCTTTGCAACGTGAAGATATAACATAATTGTTTTTTTATTTATTGGCGATTACTATAACTTACCCTACGGGAAGTTAAAAATTTAAATACTGTTTATTGGGCACATCAATTGTTTTATAATCGAAATATTGTCTATTGAATAATTCTCATATGATTAAAGTGATATTAATTATTGCATTTAATTTCATATCATCATAATGTATTATCACTATTATTATCATCATAATGAATATTACTATATAATTAATTTTTTTTTTATTATTATATTTTAAATAAATATTCTGAGTATTTATCACCTATATATTCTGAGAGAGATATAAATAGACAGATATAAATTATTTGAACTTTGGATACAAAATTTTGAAGAGGAATGTGTGCCACCGGCAACCAAATATCTCATTTTCAATGTAATTTTGGCTTTCAGATATAGAACTGGTTTTGAACAATTTTTGTAAATGTTACACATTTGATTGATATTTAATTTAAATAACGTATTTATAATTTTCAATGAGTGCTTTGTTCATCAAGTACAATTAGACTTTGTCCAGAACATCCACTAATTGCGCTTCCGGATTTTTTTTGACAAACTGCACAATATCTATTGACCATGTTCTGTCAAACTTTTTATTCAAACATCCGCATTTTTTGCACAACTTCTTTTAAGTTTTTATCTAGAGCGAGCGTGCTCATCCCAACTGACACGGCTGTCGTTTAGTTTGGATTTTAAAGACTTTTTTCCAGCCCAAGCGTCCCATGTGTCCGCGCCACTTGTCGTCCGACGGCGCAAATTGGACACGTAGCGAGAGGAGAGGACTGTCCGCCGATTTCCATAACAATGTGCCGATGAATAAAACATGTCGCGAGCTCTCCACACATGATAAAAAAAAATGTACGGCATGAATCATTCGCAATTTTCTACGATGGTGGAGTGGATCGGTGTTTCCCCTCGTCTTTTTCGGCACACGTAAAGGTACCCGAAAGTAAGATACAGTAAATCATCAACATGTATAAAACATGCTACAATTACGTATCTAGTATGTTCATTAAACAATTTGAAAGAAATTCAAAATTTTAACACTTACGAGACGGCACCGATTTCAAAACAATCTACTGTACCGGCAGTAAACTTGATTTCATTGTGCATGTTATGCAATTTGTTTGATAAAAATTGAAGGACATACATTTATAATATTAATTTATTTTTGATCATTTTATAAAGAATGGTGACGTTCAAAATATATTCCAAAATGCATAGCTGGTTTGATTTTGACATGTTGTTCGCTGCTTTCTCCTGGTGCTTTTCTGTCAGAACAGACAATACAATCCCTTTTTCTTTCTCTCGCATTTAGAATATGCCACTGATTAGTCAGAATATTTGTTCATTATTTTTTCTATTATATTGTCTAATAATTCATTTATAAAATATAAAGTAAAATAATCTATTGGATGTCTTATATTGCTTGGTATTTGTATTCGAGGTGTTTGTTGATGTATGTCAAACTCGATTATTGAAGGAGAATCGGCACATTCGCTAATATCTTTCAGATCTTCATTTAATTTGTCGAACTTCTTTTTCTTTTTGTTGGTTGGATAATATCATTATCACATTCATCACTATTTTCGGTGCGAATGGTTATTTCGTAATATTTGTCTGTATGAATGTCTATTTGAAACTCATCTTCACTACTGCTTAATTCATAAAATTTACCAGTCGTTTTGCCATGTTTAAAAGCGCTCCGTCGTTTTAAATATTAAAAAAAAACTATATAGCAAAGAAAAGGGCTTAAAATACTACTAAAATAATTTAAAATTATTTTCAAAATACAACACTGCTATATGCGATTTATTCAATTTTTCGATGGAAACTGAGTCATTGTTATAAGCCTGTGCCTCACAGACTATGTTTGTCCACCCAGGTGGACAGCCGTCCCCAGAGAGTTAATAGGGAAATATCTGTCAAGGTCTAGTTTCACTTATATCTCAAAACCGATAACACTACCCCTTCACATCAGCCTGGTCAAAGCAGTCGTTACACCTACACCTACTTAAGGGCGAGCCTTGATTTTCCATAATGCTGGTTTTTAGTTATTCAGTGTAAAACTTTTCATTCGGTGTTAATATTCCAATATATGAGGTTCAAAGACCACCTAAGAATATCATCAATTATTATCTCCACTTCTCCAGTTTGTTTATGATCATAATCAGTGTTCTATAACAAAGTGTTTTGCGAAAATTACCACTGCAGAGATAATGACCAGAATCCTCAGTCTAAGATTTTGCTAGCTGTCATGTTTTTAAACGGGCAAACTATGCATCATGTATTTAATTACCACAGAGACCGGTTTCAAACTGAAACTATATCTAACAATAGTAATTAAGACCAATAGAGTTTATTGCTTCGAGGGGAACTATTTTATAAATATACGTAATAGTAGAATGTGCTCTTAACTTAAAAAAAAATACGAAGCTGTAATTAATGTTAAAATTGCAGATTGTATAGAGTTTTCGTGGAATTTTACAAGTGATATGAAAGCAAACCTTGATTATTTGTAATAAGGGCACATACTTCAACAAATTTTCAACGACTTATCAAATATGTTGATGAGGCAAGGAGGGGTGTTTGACAAAAAATCACGAAATATCACGTGCGGGGAGGATGGGGTGTAGTAAGATACCACGTGTCTTTACCTGATTTTTTTAAATCCAAACATTTGGCAAAAATAACATTTTTTGACCAAGGGGGAGGGGGGCTCCAAAAAACCATAAAAAATTGATCACTTTAAAAATTAATGGACGCCATCTAATAGCATATGTCATTTAAATGCTTTTACTTATACTAACTATCAATTGCTTCACATCTCTCCAAAAAGATGAGATAGCATAATTACCTGCTTAATATGTAACCTTACACTTGCCACTTCGATTTTATTACTCTCGATATTTTCTTACCTAACTCAAGCCCAGATGTTTGATAAGTCCTTTGAAGCAGACTATCTTATTTATGTTTTGATCCCAAAAACGCCATTGCCAGCGCGGTCTGAACACGATTTATTTCGCCTACCAAGCGTTCGATTCGTGAGAAAAGATACTTCTCACAGTCCAGGCACATGCGGAAAAGGCATAAATAATCATTTGCGCGCAATCACATTCAACATCTGATATCCTTGTTGAAGCCAAACTATCGACTCCTTATTAGACTGCTCTCAAACTGGATTGTGATACTTTATCTATTTTATTAAAGTGATCACATTTTTTTCAAGTCAAAACCGAGACGGTAATTTTTAGTTATGCTCATCCAAAACTTGAGGGGGGCGGTGATTACTGAAAAATTTAATGATGTTAAAATAACAAATACTATTTAAGAATGCATGAATTACTATTTAAATCGGAATTACTGACTAAGAACTTTATTATTCGATTAAATATTGTATTTTATACATATAAATTTGGATTTATATGCTTTTTCAGCTTTCAAACTTATGAAATTTTGTTCAATTTTCTTCATAATTATTTAAAAATAATTAGCTTATTTTTCTAACAATTTAATTTAAATATACTTAATATAACTAAAATTATGCCAAATAATACACAGTATTATAAAAAATATACATACAATCATAACTATTTATTATATGAATTTTCTGTTTCACATAAGTAAGATCTCACAAATCGTAATAAAATTTCTAAAGCATTATTTGCCAAAGT
Organism: Ctenocephalides felis; assembly: GCF_003426905.1. Classification (NCBI taxonomy): domain Eukaryota; kingdom Metazoa; phylum Arthropoda; class Insecta; order Siphonaptera; family Pulicidae; genus Ctenocephalides; species Ctenocephalides felis. The sequence continues at coordinate 19,724,885 of NW_020537324.1, read as the reverse complement.
AGGAAAATCGCCCTTTACTGGTAACCAAAACTTAACAATATATTTTCGTTCTGAAACATCTGTGTTAATGTGCTATCACTAGATAAATCAATTATCATTTTCTGCTCTGCTGTTGAATGACCAAAATCATCATGTTCCTCAATGACAAATGGATTTCTAATCCATTCGTATTTGGACGTAATTAGATAAAGTGATGCGAAAATTGGTTTCGTAGACTAGTCATATGACTGATATAATAATAAGATCTTTACTTACTTCTATTACATCAGTAACGCAAGTAATTTTAAAAGTGGGAAACATGTTAAAGTTATAAAGTTATTTGATACTAGCTATACACAGTTCTAATTTCTTAATTAAAACCGTAATCATGTCTTTCTGAACAATTTCCTTGCATTGATTTAATTAAATCGCTAAGTCTTTGAAAAATATCAACTAAATACGCAAATTTTGCGAGGAACTTTGTGTCTCTTTTGTTATCAGCAAGAAATATAGCAATTTCTTTTTTGAGTTCAAACACTCTTAGAAGTACTTTAAGTATTTTGCTGATTTGTTTTTGACACTTACTCAGCATTTAAAAATAATACTTTTAAAACAGCTTTGCGCCCCCCCTGGAACGGTACGGCGCCTCCCGAGGGGGGCGCGCTCCACAGGTTGGAAATCACTGGCTTAGGTATTCCAGGCAGTCAAGAAGTAATTTTCATAATTTTTGTTAATTTTCGTAAAATTTAAAATAAATGTTCAAAATTATGAATGTGAGAGCCTTTTTCATATAAGCGTATTAGTCGTACATTACATTTTTAGATATTTGATGGGTAGTTGTAATTTTATTATTAAGTAAGAGAGAAAATTCAATTTAGACCTATACTTTCCGAGAACCATAGATAATCCGAGACAAAAATCAAAATCCGGGACAAATTTTGCTTGTAGAAAAACGCGGGACACAAGGTGGTAATCCGGGACTGTCCCGGCCAAACCGGGACGTATGGTCATCTTAATTTTATGTCATATGGATAAAAGATAAGTTTTGAGGAATTTCAATCCTGCAGAAAAAAGGTGATGAATGATATTCAAAATCTTTTAAGAATAGATTTGAAAGCCTTTCACATATTTCAATGCAAATAGCGTTTTCATTTATTATTACCACATTTGTGAAAACGTGGTTCATATTAGGTTGTCAAATATCTCCCTTCCGCTTTTTTGCTATGGTTTGCATTGGTTTATAATACAAAAAGGCGGAAGGGAGATATTTGACAACCTAATATATCTATCATGGTATTTCTTAAATATGGTAAAGAGAAACGAAATTAAAACAGCTCATACTTGCAACGAATTCTAAGAAGAGTAGCTTATGCTACTCATTGATTTAGACAACAGACAATAGTATACGTTGTTTCTGGAGTATCTTTATAATCCTGTACCAACGTCGCCTATAAAATGGTTGTTTTAGTTCTGATTTCCGTTTAATCAGTATAAAATAACGAATAAATCTCGTTCCTCGATTCTTTCATGTTATTTTATTGCCGACTGCATATAAAATGTACTTTTATAAACCACGTAAGTTAGCACAGCGAACTGGAAACACGGTCTGTTTTTCGCCGTTGCAACATTTCGTCGCTGATTTATTTCCGAAAGATTCTTAGATAGGGTCAAAAGAAGGAGGTGAAGTCCGGCCGGCGCGGCGCGAGACTCACGACGGCGACGTGCGAGATCGTTTTGTTCGGTGTTTCGTAAGTCAAAGAAGGAGAGCTTCAATTCTTCTTCACAGAGAATGGCTGGGAGATCCACAAAGAACTCCGATCTCGATTTAACGGTTCCCGCGAACAGAACTGGCGAGCTTCAACTAAGATCTCTCTTTCTGTTTAGTGGTCAGCATGAGGGGTCAGCGGAGGTCAGGTATTTGTCGAGTAATACAACAACGCGAGAATCACTTCATGTCGAAGAGTGGCATCTTTTGCTCTCTATAACACTAGATTGGCAGAACACGTGCCTATGTCAGCTCTGAGTTGAAGATTAGTCATACAAAATAGAAGTACTACTACAATGTTGGATAAATACGAAATTCAAGATTAGTTTCATTTAACAATTTCCACAAAACAATGCTAAATTACTATCAATAATTTATTAGATTTAAATATTTGTGGTATTTTTCTTCAACTCACGAAGTTTAGAAGAATTCAATTTTTTATAATTTCTCTTCATGTTATCCTGAAACTTTGTATTGGCCACCTCATTTGCTTCATTTTTAAGGCAGAACACGTACCAATGTCAGCTTTAAGTTGAAGATTAGTCATACAGAATTAAAGTATTTTTATATCTTACAATATTTTGTAAGTATGCAAAAGGAAAGAACGGTTTTGTTTTTATTGATTTGATTGGACCTTCAATGAGTAGATGATAGTATTTTATATTTGGTCTTCATCAAATAAGTCATCTTTAACAAAGTCATCTTTATTTATGAGCCGGTTTTGACATCAATAATTGATTAGTTTTGAATTTTTGTGGTATTTTTCTTTGACTCACTAAGTTTAGAAAAATTTAAATTTTTATAATTTTTTATGTTATTTTCGAATGTTATGTCATCAGGATATTGTCATACTTCTAATTTTAAAGCAGAACACGTGCCCCTATATCAGCTTTGATTTGAAAATTAGTCATACGAAATATTCCCTCATATTTTACAATATTCACAAAAAAATTTATTTTTGATTTTATTGAACTTTTAGTGGGTAGATAATAGTATTTTATATTTGGTCTCAGCAAACAGTCATTTTTATGATACTGACTTGCCATGAATAATTTATGCGATTTAGGTTTTTGTGGTATTTCTGATTCACCGAATTTCGAAGAATTTAAACTTTTATGATTTCTCTTTTTGTTACCCTTGAATTTTGTCAGTCATTCGTATCAATCCACTCATGCTTTAGTAATTTTCAAAGTTTTTCAAATTATTATATAAGTAATTAGTCAGGGTGTCCTAGAACTGAACGTCGAGCCCAAACGGAGTAATAGTATTGACCTTAAGAGCTCTTAAGTGCAACGTAGAGCTTTGGTGAAATTATGATCATTGATTGGTTATCATGGCTATTTTATATTAATTTTGATAATTTAAACTTTGAAACCTTAATTGCGAATTAACATTTCTAGGACCACATTTAAAAATAACACAATCTGCCCAATTTTCAAGAATTAATACTTTTTGTTGAACACTAAATTTAAATTTTTTGAAATTTGTCGATTTGAAGAAACCACCCTTTGAAAAATTAATCAGGATTATAACATGGTATAATACTTAATAATTTTATTATTAAAAAATTTTGGTTAAACGTTTGAACTTGTGAAGTCGGTTTTAATTTTGTGTATATATGTACATATATATACATATATATTTATGTATGTATATATATATATATATATATATAGGGTATGTTTGTATCGGAAGCAAAACTAATAACGTGACCAAAAACCGAACATGGGACACAGAAAAGATAATTAGAACACGTAGTTCATTCTCATTTACCCCTGACCGTATCATTATTAATAATAAAAATGTCGTTGATGAAAGCACCTCTAAATAATAGAGTGCTTACAAAAAAACAAGCATTCTCACGAAATCCAATTTGATATCGGCGTATAGTACTTACACGCCTCTGTAAATTTTATGCCCGCTCATTATATTTATAACACTCAACACACAGGTAAAAAATAAAGAGCTGTAATTTCACTATTATGGTCTTGACTTGTATTATCAAAATGAATACAACACATCAGTCCGATAATTTGTACGACGAAGAACAGAAAAAAGCTCTTTGTGACCAAATATGAAATACATTTCACGAAGACATTACTGGTTATACGCAGAGTGCATGCCAACATGCCATCGTGGATTATGAATAAAAATTGAATGAAACTAATGGAATAATGGATTGAATTGGTTATCAAACATTGCCTGTCAGACTTGGTAATAAATAAAGAATTATAATTGTGTATATGTGTATATTGGAGTGCGCTTTTTATAACAAAACGAACCGGTTCGGACTTCAGAGTCAACAGGTCTTGTAATCGGACAACTGTTTCTGTATAATGCTTATTGTTGTCAATGTTTTTGAACACGCATTAAAGTGTGGTAAATGTAATGAATATTTATGAAGGAAAGTGGTCAGTATTTATTAATCATCGGTGGAATAAATTGTAATAAATCATATAGTGAATATTTTATCATAAAGTAGCTCGTTGGTTTATTTATATTTTCAATTAACACGACAACGAACATACTGGACTAATTTAAAATCAACTGAGATTCTTTATTAATGATCAATAAATATATCACATTAATTGATGCACTGTCATTTTTTTCATACACTGTTCTTTCTAAATCTCTATACTTCCAACATGAACAGTGTAAAATTTCATCAGATATCAGATAAAAATAATATGTAATGTATTTTATAGTAAATAGAATAACTAATTTTCGTTTCTCTATGATGTATTATATACACTTTTATTTTCTCGCCTTATTCATATTTATGTTTAACCAAATCTGTTTTTTAATCATAAATTCAGATTGTGACTTCAAGTTGTATAGCTTATATATTGTCATATTTCACTAATAGTTATATAAAATTGGATCAGTGACACGAAGAACGAGCTTTAGTTTACTAATATGAGTAAGTTTTACAAAAGCTCATTTAAATGAATTAGTTAAAACTAGAACTTCAATATACAAGAATCAATTCTTTTTAATGATGATTACGTATTACATCAATTTTCAAATACTTGGTCAGAAAATTTTGTATTTTTGAATATTTTTGAATAATTTTTCACTATAGTTTTACTTGTTGTCTGTTTCAGGACTGGTGAATAAAAATAATAAAAATTATGACGTGTCTCAAATTACTCATAGTCTTCCATATTGTTGCCCTCAATTTGGTTTATTAAGAGAAGATTTAAAATAAATTATTTCACCAAATCTTATTGTATCACGATTTTTTTAAATTGTATAATATGAAAACATTTACCGATTTATGTTCATTAAGTTTATTACAAATGATTATAATTATCTATTTATCATATAGTTAATTTATGGTTTATCGAAAAGCTCGCACGTTGACTGAAGGATTATTTCATGGTTAAATACATGTCCTCAGGCTTTTCTGGGAGTGGTCATTATCGAAAGACTTTATCAAAATTTACATGGAACTGGTCCAGTGGTGTTTTAGAATTTATAGTACCTACTTATACAAATATTATAACAGACAAATGTAGACATAGACAGAACAATTCGTTTAGTTTTTAAAATATATTTATTTGATTAAAGTTCAATATTTGATTATTGTATTTCTAAACAAAAGCTCTTCTTCTATTGATTCGCAACTAGTTATATATAAAGTTTTTTTTTGCTTTTTTTATTCATATTTAAATTACAATCTGTCCCATAATTAATACATATAAGGTGTTGTGTCTACTCAATAGTTGGCTAATTTATTTCTGATGAGATTATACTAGATATATTTCTAATAATGATGAAACAGCAATGTCTAGAGAGGTTCTTAAACGAATTAGTCAATATCTTAATATAATATAATGTTGAAATTTTGTTATTTATAACTCATATTGACGTTCACAATTATTCTAGATTATATGGTAACAAAGCCTATGTCACCATAGACTTCATTAAATATATTCAATATCTTTAATAGTTAAAACTATAATAAAACTACATCTTACAGATCAAATTTCGTATTTATATTATTTTGATTCAATATTTTTATTAGCCTTTTAATATTTCAACTTCATCTTATTGTTAGTAGGAGACGCCACAGGGCGCAAGGGAAGTCATAAAGTTGCAACAGTAATCGGTTGGATATTATAATGACTTCGTAATTTAAAGTTTGATATATTTGGTGGTTGCACACTACGAAGCTTATAATTTTTACTAAATTTACAACACCCAACCCGTAAATTTTGCATAACTTGATTATTGTTCATAAATAAATAGAATAATTATATAGGCGGTTGTAGTAGCTGCAAGGCACAAGTATGACAAGTTTTGCTAAGTGGAACAATGCATATAATACACACATATGTGTAAATAGATGTATTAAATTAAAAATATAAATATATATATATCTTGTTATAATTATCTTTATTACTTATATGTATTCGTGTGTTTCTTACATAAATTTAGAGATTTTTTTAATTATTTTTGGAAAGTGTTTAACTTAATTGTTTTACTAATGATTATTTCTTTATTTACAGGTAAGCTTCTAAATTATTACATCCTTTATCGAGTCATTCACGAATTTCGAAATCATTCACATCCACACATATGGAAAGAATCGGTATGTAAATTTAGTACTATGTACTACTATTTTAATACTATCCTTATATTTAGTTAAATTGCACAGGCTTTTAATTTTTTTTTCGCTGTCCTGAATAGCAAACACTATTCATTCCTGATGGGATATTTGAATTGTAATTTAAATGTAGTTGCATTTGGAAGGAAATGCATGTTACTTACGTTGCAACCAGTAAGGAATTCCATATTTCTTTAGTTTTCTATAAAAATTAATTTATTATAATTAATTTTTTCAATTTTTTTTTGAAGAGAAATCTTTTGAAAATCTAAATATATATATATATATATGATGCGTAATGGCAATACGATTTTAATCACATAGTTTTGGAATGGAACAAACACATTGATTAACGATTTAAAAAAGCGAAGCGCGATAGAATGCATTTTATTATATTGTGGAGCATTTTTGTTCAGTGTATCGAAACTATTAGTTTTAAATTGTATAAACACTGTTAGTTAAATCTAAAACATCATCATAAAACTTGCAAAACAAACGATAAATTCAAATTTATTTCTCGTATGCGCACATTAATAGTCATTTAATTTAAAATCATACCAATTAAAAAAGCGAAACTTGATTCGGATCACACGGAATAAAACCTATAAACTATATTTCCAACGACCGTTTAATAAATAAAGATATCATTTTATTATAACTGAATCCAAATTAAGCATTGAAATAGTATCTGATTCTGGTACATAAATACGACTGTCGTGTATATTACTTCTACGCGGCTTCCAATTAACACAAAAGACTGCCAATAAGACGTCCAAATGATACGAAGATGCTTCGAAGTTCGATGGAACCGATACCGAAATGGTAATAAAATCAATTTTATGTTCTGGCTAATGATTGTATTTACATAATAGTCTGGACTAATACCTTCGTTTGATCAAAACACACGACGTAGGAATATTTATGGCCGTTCAGATTAGCATAAGTGATATGAATATGAGCAATATAATTCCGAGTTCGCTGGCAGTAATGTTATAATGTAAAATCTTAATTTATGGAGGTTTATAAATTTTGTACAATGTTTTATGAATATTTATACTTTTTACCGGACATTCTTTGTATTTTATTATTTTGTTGCGCTCATAAGGTGTTATTTCTTATTTTTCCATAAATTGTTGTACTTTAACGAATGCGAATTAACATATTTTATGATTAATTGAAGTAGACCATAATAAATAATAAGTATAAAAATATATCCATTTAATTTATATTGTCCACTTTATTTTTCCATTGATTAGTAAGACCATTATATATAAAAATATTTATATAAAAATTTATATAAAAACGATCAGCTGAGTTATTAGTGTAATTTTGTCAGAGATTCAATACCAATTTTTTAAACAAAATTTTCTAAATTTATCACTTCGTTTAATCCATATTTACTGGTAAATTGTTTGTCCAGGATTTTTAAATATTTGATCTGTGAAAAAATTATAAAATATTCATTCAAATATAATAATTATTTAAAATAAATTAATGTTCTGATAAATAATTCCAATTATAAAGCTTTGATTTATTTTAAATTAGAATAAAAAAATCCTTTGCCAAAAAGCTAATTGTTTCTTCATACTGTCAACACAAGCAAAATATTTTTTGAATCATTCAAATCAGATGCTTCGTTTTCCCAAAAACTACTATTTTTTGCATGTTTAGCTCTGTATCTCCGAAATCGCTGGATTTGCTGGATTGACAAATCATCACGTCTCCTTATCAATAGGAATTGAATGATTTTTAAATCATTCCAATCGGTTGACCCTTGCGCCCGAAATCGTGGATGAAAAATTGTAACCATTTTTACGCACACACTTGGAGATATGTAAAAATTTTCATTTTAAATTTTTGGACGATTACAATAACTAAACCCGGAAATTAATAAAAAGTATTAAAAAATCAAAATAACTTTATATGATAATTTATAAGTAATTCTATTTATAACTTTCCACCTAATTTTTAAAAGTAAATCCATTTGCTAATAGGCGCAAAAATAATGCAAATATTATTCAAATTAATACAATAAATATAATGTATTCTGGATTAATTATTAAAAGTAGAAAAAATTAAATCTCTTAACTCGTGCAGACATTAACGGTTTTTAGGCGTTTTTGCCATGGGAAGGATGCGGTCGCTTTCTCGTCTCTAGTTTTATGACCTTTTAGGTATCAAACTCAAAAATAATACCATTGTATATTTTCCAGAAAATACAAAAGTGTTACTTCAAAGATAAAGAACAATGAAATTGTGTTCAAGTGTGAATAGCTTAAATGTATAATTTATTGAATAGTAAGGGTTCCAACTACGACAATCTTTGGCCGTGAATGACGGCATTCAGGAATACACATACCGAAAAATATACGAAACAAAATACATTTAATCTGGTTTTTCCATAGCCTGAAATAACAATACTTTAGAGTGCAAAATATATCAGTGACGTCAATAGTATTTAAGCAGCAAAAAATATATAGTATTAAATTTTTACTTTTACACAATTATATAATTGTGTTTAAAGTAATAATATGCTAATTGAAATACCCGATATAATATTAATTCTCGAATGGAAATAGCAGAAGAAAAAATTAGAAATCAGAAGTATTATTATTTGGTGAAAATATTTCATGATAAATGTTTTGCTTTCATTGCAAAGTTTACTACATTATTTTAATATAAAATTAATCCAAAAAATCTATTATTTTCTCATCAAAAGAAAATAATTAAATTGAATTTGATTCTTAAATTTTTGCGTTTCTACTTTGGTCAACACTGTGAACACATATGTGTAACGCATATGATAAGCCCATCTCTAATTTGTACATACATGAGGAAGTTTTAATTTCTTAATAAACATTATTTTTGTTGATATCTGTATACGTATTTGTTATTTTTAATAAATACACATTATTCTTCATACACTTCATTATCCGGATTTTTGATTATCCGGATGCCTATCGACAACAATTAGTCCGGTTAATCGAGGTTCTACTGTATTGGTAATTGCATTTAATTTCTTTAATTAGTTAGTTTTACCCATGTCATAATAATTGCATGATTTTGTCAATTTACTGATGCAAATCAATTAATGCGTTTAATATAAAAAATAAAAATCTCTTTCCAATTTATATATTCCTATTATTTCATTCACCTTATCAACGTTCTCGCGCAAATTCATTCCATACGAGAGAGGATGGTTGTTTGCTTGCTTTTTTCTTCCATTTCTCGTTTATTTCTCGCCTTCTTCTATGGTGTAAAAATATTGGATTTTAAAGAGATTCGTATGTGTGAATCGGCGTGACGAATGGATTGCCCGACTGATCGCGCAGTACTTGCTATTTCTAAGGAGAAAATAAATACCTTTGTGTATAAATATGAACCAGCATGTATCATGAGCAATTTTTCTTACAGTGTAAGAGGAAACGAGTATCTAATGCAATTACAAAGACTGGGGTGTTACATTTTCAAGACTTTTCACTGTTCGTTTCGATACTTGTTTCGATATTCATCAGGTGTTTTTAATTGATAAACAATTCTGACAAAATGTCACAAATGTACCAAGAAAAATATTTTGTGTAACATCCATTCTTTTCTAGCTTGAAGAACTAAATTTGAAATTTTATGAAAACGTTCATAAAAGGAATTATTTCCATTGATTTTTTATGAGTTTCAAATGTGCAATCGTGCAGAACATTTTTGTATACTATTTATCATTGTCATTTACTTCTCATAGGATAAAAGTTATAGTAATTGCAAAAAAATGACAATCCAAATGTTTGTATATATTTAAGTTTCATGGATTTCTGAACATTTTGGCATAGCTTAGAAAAAAAATGGACATACAGATACACAGGTAGAAAGGTTGACAAGTAAATAGATACAAAAGTAACAGGTTGACATGGTGGACAGGTTGGCATGTAGAATGTAGATCTAGACAAACTAGTGGGGCGCATGGCATCGTGCCTTAAGGCAAATTGCTGGAACTTCCCGTACCAAAATTTTTTTTTTTTTGAAAAGATTAACATTTTTTAAAAAATTTACTCTAAAAAAATAGATTTTTGAGGAACTATATAAATTTTTGACAAAATTTTTGTTGAAAAATTTATTTTGAAATATTTTGGAAATTTTGAACTTTTTTTTCAAAGCAATCGTACTGCTTTAATGCATAGAGACTAAATATCGAAGCGCGTAAGCGCCGCGTCGCTGTCTAACGCATAAGCATTGGTACGGAACCCATAGGAATGTTAACAAATGTATACTCATTGTTAAAATCTCTATAAAATATCTGATAATTTGATGTGCATATGTCTAATGTCTAATGATTATTGTTGACCGCCAAATGTTATTTTTTTTTTTTTTTACTTTTTTTACTAGATCTCCGAAACCGCTAGACCTAATTTCATAAAAATTTCATCAAATCTTCATCTTGATAATGCAAGTAAAATGTTTTTGATTATTCAATTGCTCATCCCGATTCCCGAAATCGTCCGACGAAAATTTGTATCTGAACACACACAAATGCACGCACACACACACATACACACACATACATCAATTTTCTCTAAGGTATGCCAATATATTCAGAAACCTTCGAAACGTAAAGATATATAAAAATTTTCATTTTCGATTTTTGTGCGATTACTATAACTTACCCTACGGAAAGTTAATTATAAATAAATCAATTTATCACCTCCAGAACATTAACAATCGTCATTTCATTTCGAATCAAATTTAAAAAAAAAAATAGTTGCCAAATTTTCCACAAATTGAAAAGTGCTCCCGCATACACAGTCTAAACGCATTTGCAAATAATTTGCGATATTTTCACTTATACTGTGCTCAGCTTGGCGGCATTTTCACATTTTTCAATAATTTTCACAAAATGGAAAATGCTGCTCCAGTACACAAACAGTCTAAACGCACTTGGGTAAACATTTGTACCAGAGTGGCGCTTAGACTGTGCTTAGCTTGGGTGATTTTTTGAATTTTAGTCCAAAATTACAAAAAAATTTTTTTTGAAACAAAATTAGAAACAAAAATTTTTTTTTCCAAAATCAATTGTTTTGTTTGAAAAAAGCAGAAAGTTCTTTGAATCATTTAAATCGGACGCTTAGTTCTCTCAAAAACAGCCATTTTTTTTAAATTTAGCTCTGTAACTCCGAAACCTCTGGGCCTACCTTTGCCAAAACTAATCAGCACATCTCCCTATCAATAGGAATCGAGTGTTTTTTAAACCATTCAAATCGGTTGATCCGTTCTCCTAAAAATTCGCTTTATTTTTTGCACTCTTTGCTCCATATCTCCGTAACGGCTGGACCTGCCTTTGCCAAAAACTAATCAGCACATCTCCCTATCAATAGGAATCGAATGTTTTTTAAACCATTCAATCGGTTGATCCGTGCGCCCGAAAACGTGGACGAAAAAAAAGCGGACATACAAAACACACACACACACACACACACACACACACCACACACACACACACACACATCCATTTTTTCTGAAGTATGCCAAAATGTTCAGAAACCTTCAAAACGTCGAGAAATTAAAAATTTTTGATTTCGATTTTTGGACGATTACTATAACTTACCCTACGGGAAGTTAATAAACGGTAAACTAATGACAGGTTGGCAGGTACAAAAGCAGACAAGTGGAAACTTAGACATTTTTTCAGGTAAACTAGTAGACTGTTTGACAAGTAGATCACATAAAAATCTAATATTTAATTGATTAAATCAATTATTCACTCATATCGGGAAGTTTATGCTACTTGCCTCAAGGCAATATGCTACTTACACATAGTTATTACTATTATCTGAACACAATCGGAACAAAATTTAAAATCATAATTTTATGATTAAAATCATGAAATTATTATAAAAACGTCCATAAAGGAATTGTTTCTATCATATTTTTCTCTTTCGAAATATGCAATCGATAGTACATTTTTTTATTTTGGAGCTAAATTTGAAATTTTATTAAAAAAAGCGTTTATGAAAGGAATACATCTAATTTTATATATCGATATACATATATAGCAGCAACGCCTAAAAATACTATTTTATTTGAGACACATATTTGGGTCTATATTTTCAAGTGAAAACGAAAATATCTACTAATTGCTACATGTAATTGATTTCACAAAATTTGAACTCGAAAGCTTGTGGTTACATGTCTATGTCTATTACCAAGACAGATAAAATTGAAATTTTATTATAAAAACGTTTACAAAAGGAATTGTTTCTATTGATATTTTTTCTATTCCAAATATGAAGTCGAGAAGTATATTTTTTTAATTTTGGAGCTAAATTTGAAATTTTATTAAAAAAGCATTTATGAAAGGAATGCTTCTAATTGTGATACAATATACATATATAGCAGCATGCTCCGAAATACTTTTTTCAATGGGACACACATATTTGAGTCTATTTTCAAGTAAAAACGATCATATCTACTGATTGATGTCAAGTCATTGATTTTGCGAATTCGAAATCTTGTGGTTTGCATTTATTATGCTCTTGCCAATGCACTACAAATGTTTCTATCAAGATACAAGTTGAAATA
>NW_020537324.1:19628962-19710965 GCF_003426905.1 Ctenocephalides felis | reverse complement strand
ATTCAAGAATTTATGGTAGCTATAAAAGGTTAATCGAGATTTTTTCCCTTTATATTTATATGAATGAGTGTACTCTTATGCTTGGAGAATTATAACCAGTAATAAGTTTTCGTCATATATAGGAAAACGCTTCAGATAAATTAGGTTGTCAAGAAAAAATATACACGGCTAAAACATCACTTCACATAAAGTATCGGGCATTTCAACGCGAACATAACACTGAAAAGTTTAACATCGAGTATAGCATCACATAATACGATGTTCATGTCATGGTTAAGCAATTTTAGGAAAAGTTTCAGCATACGCACACGATAAAAAATCCATTTTCCCTTTTTATTGCAAGTAGGGAAAAGGTCTGAGCTATTACCCTTGGCATAAGACTCATGAAGTTTTTGACATATTCACAAAAGTTGAATCGGGCAAGGTTTTAGCAAACCTCAGCAAGTTTTTTTTATAAATCATGTTCGTTAAAATGCGCCTCCTAAATGACAGTATACATTTTTTCTTATTTTTATTGCAAATAAGCTTTTACGTGGCATATAATATTAATAAAAAAAACAACTATAAATACATACGTAATTAAGAAAAATTATGCTGTTTTTAATATTAATATTAATAAGAACAGTCAGTTGAAAATGTACCAAACTGTAATCGAATTAAAAATTAATTAAAAGTTATATTTATTACAATTGATTTTCGGCAACCATCAATTAGTAAATCAGTGTTGCACTAATCGACTTATAAAAATCAGTAAGTCTTCACTCCTGCTGGCGAATAACTAAGATTCGGTGATGCAAAACGCCCAGATAAGCCACTTCAGAGTCTTCTCTCTTAATCAGAGAGCTGCTCGAACCGCAAGAAACAAATTAAAACAAAATATTTAGAAATTGTTAACGTTTTCTTTAATTATTCTAATATTAGTGTTCAACATTGATGCATTTAAATATGCCTCATTTCTTTTCCAATTACCAACCAGTCTCACCTAACCATTCCCTCAAGTAATGGTTGTAACCCAATAACAATCAAAATAATTTTAAAGGAAACCACACGCCTGCCTCACTGTATAATTTTTTTAATTTGAATCCAAAATAAGCTCAATCTGTGATATCTTCAATGACATAATCACAATTAAAAAGTAATATAATTGAACTGGCAAGCTCGGTTTTTTTAACTAATCCTGGCCATACAACGCAATATTCTTAATTACACCATAACGTAAATTAAATCCTAAAGGTAGGACCATTATTAATACTGTAATATTCATGATGCTTGAGGTTGAAAAAACACCGATTTTCTAAATATTACTAACTATGTACTCACTTAACCAAGCATAATTCTGATAATTCTCACTAGTGTCATTACACGAATTTTTAATTACGGTGCGTGAAGTTGCAGCAGCTTGCATTAAGGCACGATGCCAAGCACAACTAATTTTCTTAGCTATAAACCTTGCGGAGCCCGAGACCTTTCCACCGAATGCAAAATTGTCGAAATCGGTTCGTGCGTTCTGGAGTTATTTCGTCAGGAAGGAAAACCCGACTTATTTTATATATATATATATATAGAAGATAACTAAGTTATTTCAATCTTTATCAGGAAAATTGATGACTTAGATGAAGTTGCGCTTTTTTCTTCAACCTACGTCGATAGTTCTCTATTATTAAGGAGTTTGCTAGAGAATTTGGGTGACTGATAAACTTATTTCTATATTTATGTGCTGTTTTTTTTATTCCACAAACTCTAATAAAGTGAATAAATATATCATAACATTGATTTAACTGACTTTAACTCTGCATATACTAACCATCGAAGAAGAGATTAACCAGTTTTGGACCAGATACAAGAACTGACTAAGTAAACATCCCAATCAACTGGAGAATAACTTATTCAGACCTTCACGACCTAAGCAACTCAAGAGACGAACTTGCTATAAAATACTACATGAAATTAATTGAATTTTTACTGTAATTATTGTAAAATAGAGGGAGTTATGAGTGGACAGTTATCCTGCACGTGGCATTTTCTTTAATTGTCAAAAATTTTAGTCTAATGCACATTGTATAGATTGCCATAATAAATTTAAAAAAATCCAAATGCATTTCGACTCTTCTACTAATCCTCTCTGACCGTCTCGTGATATTGAGTAGAAGTGCGGACCGATATGATAATGCATCTGCTGTGCGTATGGGCGTTCAGAGAACGCGCCCGCATAAATCAGCCCGGGATATCACTGACAGCCGAATTCGCGCGATCGTCCAAAGGTCCTAACGCAAACGCGTTCAGTGATTTATAACTTCACGTTTAGTACAGGGCACAACATAACAGGATCACCAAACGCCTCCTTCTCGCGCCGATTCGGACGAATTATCCAAGATGGAAATGCCCAACGGACAGAATCCCAAACCGAAATACTCAGCTGACCGCTTGAACGAGATAAAAGATGGCATGATAATTAAAGGTGGAGCAATTTGTCTCGTTGTTGAAGTTAGGGACAGTCTTTAATTGCAAAATGTTTTTATGATTTATGTTTATTTAAAAATCAAGACTAAACTACGCTTGATTGAATTGGTTATGTGAGAAATGTTTTTTTTTTTATTTTTATTATATTTTTAACAGCAATCAGAACCTTGCGTCCTATGAGCCGTTGGGCTGAAACTTCTCCTTACTTCGTATTTTAGATGCTAACCCAATGGTTAATCCATACATATTTGATGATTTTTGTTATTAGAATTAATCTAATAGGGCTGACTTTTTATTGGTGCAGCAATGCCGGGCAAAGGCCATTTTCACTTGGAAACATATAGCTATCTATATTTCCAAATGAAAATCGTTGTCACTGCTGCCTGACAACAGGCTGCTCGAAGAGTGTATCGAACCCGGGACCTCTGAAACAAGTCCCGTCGCTCCTAACTGCTTACCTACGGGCTAGCCCAGAAATGATTGTTATGTGCAAAAAGAAGAATTGATGGATTGCGGTCACAGAAAGAACAAACCAGATAGGCACACAAAAAAATAGTCGAGGTATTACGTATGAATTCATAAAAAATACTGACAAATTTTACATCCATCACTCTATCCATTGCTGATTTGTTTGTCAGGTTAGGTATAATTAGTTATAGCCCAGTCATTTAAGCTTAAATTAAGTAAGAATCTCGAAATTAGAGATACCCAGCTGTGAGTCTGTAAATACTTGTATTTTGCACCCTAAAAGTTGTCTCAAAACCTACATATGGTACAGTGTACGCAACATATGTAGGTTTTGAGACAACTTTTAGGGTGCAAAATACAAGTAACGGGTGGTCCAGAGTGGTTCATGTAGTGGTTCTAGTGATCTAGTAATCTTAGGGTTTAGATACTTCTGTAAAGAAAACAAAGTATTATACATCGTTAGAAAGATCTCAAAATTTTTAGTTATTTTCCCATATATCGCAACTTCGAAATCCGCACGATGTGTCCTACACGCAAGTTGCTATCGATAAATTCCAATTTTTAAATGGGCCATCCTGGACCACTCTTTATTTACAGACTTACAGCTGGGTATCTCAAATTCCAATGTGAACTTACTATAATGACTGGACTATTAAACTATATGTTATAATATGATTATTCACTTCACTAGAGTTTATTGAAAGCAAAATTGTAATCATATTGACTCGGTTCCCAAATGTATCTACGCATTAACAAATATATCCTTACTTTAATGAAGTTAAAATATTTTTACTAGAATGCTCATGTTATCCCATGGACCATATTTTATTAGAAATATATCAAAGATGTAAAATATAAATTCATTTTTAATATTTTCTCTCAGTTTTGTTTTAATTTATTGAACAGCTATCAGGACTTAAAGTCTCTATAAAGCTATTGTATTTAACTACCAACTATAAAGCTTTGTTATAAATGACAACCCAAACAGTTGTCCCATCTCTTTGTGAGCAATGCCGGATGAGGATTTTTTTCACTCGGAAACACATTTCTATTTCCAAATGACATCAGGCTATCCAAAACGGGATCGAACCCGGGGCCTCTGATTCAGGTCTAGTCGTTGTAACTACTTGCCTTCGAGCGAGTCCAACTGACAAATATAAATTTAAAATAATTTTAATTATTTGAATCGCATCCAAACATTGTTCAAGATATTTCAAAATAACAATCCTTCATTTACATAAAATAATAATAATTTTTATACGCTTTCCTTCGTTTCATCAGAGGCTTAACAGTTTCAACTATATTTTTTACTGGCTGGTTATCGTTGGGCACGGGCGCAACCCTATAATAATGTCGTAATCCTGTCAAAACACTATATTGAAACGTTCCATGAATGATATAGTAAAAAAGATACCGTAAATATCATTCATTTTATACTGTTTGCATTATAAATAATGGTGATATACTTTCATAGCACGAACGATGAAGTATTTGCACTCCAACACGCCGCATATTCACCTTCAAGTGGTTTCTGCACGGGATGTTTACTTATCCTCCGGATTTGCATATCATCGATATGTTTGCGTTTGTGTACATACTTATATCAAGTTCTTGCAAACAATACTACTACTTATTCAGATCATAAGGTGGAATATGCAATGGCTTCTGCATATTCTCCAAACGGATTAGCATACCAGTTGTCGAACGCTTGGCAAAAAGAATTACTAAAATATACGTTTATGTACCAAGAATTTAAAATAAAAATAACGTGTGACGAAAACAACTCGGGGATAGAGGATGAGAAATCTATGTCTGAAGGTTCTGTTTCAAAATAATAGAGATAGGTTTGGAAAATACAATATGAAAATCTTCAGCAATTATTGCACACATCATATGTGGAACAGTTTAGTTAATAACTGGTCAGTAATGAATAATTCTATATTACAGTCGTCAATATTTTTTTATTAGTTTCTTAATTATAAAACCAGAACAAACTAGTAACATAAACCGATTAAATAATATATCTACATTTAGTCATATACATTTGTACAAATAAATTACTATAATGAATTTGGGAAAAATAAAATCACGCAGTATTTCGGAGTTGTCTCTGGACAGAATGAACACAAAAATAGTAAAATAAATTTAGCTAAACTCCGGCGCAAAATACATATTAATCACGCGAATTGCGAGATTATTTTATTAATTTCGCAATTCGCGAGTGGAAAGGGTTAAGTTTCAGTATAACGGAATGTCGATTCAGTAACCCAAAACACGGCATATATAAATTATAAGTTTCTGGTTTCTTTTAAACATGCCCTTAAACATTTGTTATTCGAAACAAATTTCAGCATTCACTAATATATTATAGCAGCGGCGCAAAATAATAACAGATGTTCCATTTTTTCGTCCGTATATTTATTATTGAAATAATTTTAAAGGATGTTTAATCACTGTTGTACAGACCTAAAGTGTTTGATTTAAGTGTAATAATAATGCTTATATTTACAGAATAATGGTTTGAAACAAACAATGAATGCTGATACTTGTATTTCTGCGAATCGCTCGAGTAGCAATGTATATAAGACCAGATTGTCTGATGAAATAAACAAACATGCGGTTATTTGCGCGATAAAAGTACCATGTCTCGAAAACCAGCATCGCATTACTGTGTTATTCTAGAAAGAAACGTTAGATAGAAACAATTGCACCGAATATATATTGCTACCATTTTCTTACATAATCCAATCTAAAGAGTTGGATATTAGACCATTCAGATGCATTTTATGCAATGAGAAATATGTCCGGACATTTATAAAAGAAACAAGATAGTATTATATAATAAAAGGAGCTGGCATTATTTATTTTAAAGGGTTGAACATTATTTACTCATAGAAAACTTAATTGGCGAATTCATATAAAAAAGAGGCAACAGCTCGAGATAAAAACCAAAAAGCTCTACTGGTTTTATTAGGTACCATTCAGATGAATTTTATGCAATGAGAAATATGTTTGAGCATTTATATAGATTTATAAAAGAAACAATATAGTATTATATAATAATAGAAGCTGGCATTATCTGTTTTGAAGGGTTGAACATTATTTACTCATAGAAAATTTAATTGGCAAATCCATATAAAAAAGAGGCAACAGCTCGAGATCAAAGCCAAAAAGCTTTACTGATTATTAGGAACTAAATCCAAACTAAGCTCATACAATAGCTATTTTTAACTTCCCGTAGGGCAAGTTATAGTAATCGCAAAAAAATCGAAAATGAAAATTTTTATATATCTTTACGTTTCAGAGGTTTCTGAACATTTTGGCATACCTTAGAAAAAATGGATGTATGTGTGTGTGTGTGTGTGTGTGTGTGTGTGTATGTGTGTGTGTATGTGTGTGTGTATGTGTGTGTGTATGTATGTACGTGTGTGTATGTATGTGCGGATACAAATTTTCGTCGACGATTTCGGGAACACGGATCAACCGATTTGAATAATTCAAAAAACATTCGATTCGTATTGATAAGGAGACGTGCTGATTAGTTTTTGGCAAAGGCAGGTCTAGCCGTTCCGAAGATACGGGGCAAAAAGTGCCGAAAACGGTAACTCAGTTTTTAAGAGAACGGAGCGTCCGATTTGAATAATTCAAAAAACGTTTCACTTGTATTGACAAGATGAAGAATCGATAAGATTTTCATAAAGGTAGGTCTAGCGGTTTCGGAGATATGGAGGCAAAAGTAAAAAAATGAGCCATTTGGCGGTCAAAAATGATCATTAGACATATGCACATCAAATTATCAGATATTTTATAGAGATTTTAACAATAACTATGAATTTTGTTTACATTCCTATAAGTTCCGTACCAATGTTTACCCGTTAGACAGCGACGCGGCGCTTACGCGCTTTATATTTTGTCTCTATGCAGTTAAAGCAGTACAATTGCTTTGAAAAAAAGTTCAGATCTTCCACAATATGTGAAAATAAAGAAAAATTTTTTTTTCAAAAAAAAAACAAAAAAAAAAATTTAAAAAAAAAATTTTTTTTAAGAAATTTTTTTTCAAAAAAAAGTAATTTTTTGTCCAATTTATAGTTTCTCAAAAATCTTATTTTTTCAAAGTAATTTTTTTTTTCAAAAATGTTAATCGTTTTTAAAAAAAAAAAATTTTTGGTACGGGAAGTTCCAGCAATTTGCCTTAAGGCACGATGCCTTAATTGCCTTAAGACAGAATTCCACTTACAGCTAGTTATATAAAACATTATTCAAACCAATTTGGAGCTATGGAATAGAAGTATGGGGTAGTGCGCATATTATTAATATAGAAATTCAGAACAAATTTCCAAATTCACCAGCGGCTGACAATTGTAAATAAACATATTTACTTATTGTCCTTAACTAGACAGTTGAAAATATAGTACTTAATAAAAAAAATACTCATAATTTTCATGTAAATACTGTAAAATTAGAATTTGATTGTATCTTTCAAAATACAAAAGACATAGATATGATACATTAGTTCAATATCGGCAAACCAATTATTTTGAATTTTTGTCAATTTTGTCACATTTTATCAGAAATGGTTCAGCATGACTTCTTCTATAAAAGTTAGTACAGCCGCCCAGATTTTCTATTGTTTTTACACTCGATATCGACACATATCTTTTTAATAATTCACGTCAAGCCAAAAAAATATCTGAAAAGTCGCCCAACAAAAATAAAAATACGTACAAGAAATAAATTGGACAAATTTCGTTGTTTTCGCTTTACAAAATTCTGTTACCCTTACACCCCAGCAAAAATTTAAATAAACTATTATAATCTGTTAATTTTTAGTCCTCATTTCCAATGCCTTGGAAGTATATTTTTTATTTCAAAATGTTTACTGTAAGTTTTGTAATATCTCGAGGTTTTAGTTTACCGAAGTACGGGCAATAAAATCCGAGTTTTTTTCCGGGTCGCGGTATGGATTCCTCTACGCGGCAAGTGCTCTTCATGGACCGAAGCTTTATGGGATTTATTTATTTTTCAATGGGACAAATGTGCAATTTCGCGTTCATTTCAACAGGATGCTGTTTATTTTATGACGTCGGGTATTAAATATTACCTACACACTTTGCCTGTGATGTATTAAAACTCAGCAAGGTAAAAAAATATAATAAAAAATACTATGATACATACTTAAGATAATTAATTTGATCTTGATACACTCATATCTATAGCTGTACTCGTTAGTATATTAGGCACGTGCACGCCTTTTGTTCTAAAAAATTGCAAAGAAAATTGTGTAGAATTTTTGTATATACATTTTGAAAAAATTATGGTAAGAAATATTAAATTTTTTGCATCAAATATTAGATCTATTTTACTGAAGATAAGGACATGCTCTGCAGTTAGACAGTCACAAGCAAAAAAAAATTACTTAACTAAGCATGTGCGAAAAAAGTTAACGAACACGCCTATAGCCATCGAGTCAGTCATTCTCTACGAAATTACATTAGAAAAAGTGAATGACAAAGAATGAGGCAAAAAAACAACAAGCCATTATCGCTTGATTATACATCGAACAAAGAAAGTTTATCCTTACGAAGTGAAGAATAGCGCGTCGAGAAAGTTCGATTTTCGTTCAAAAAATCCTTGACGATCCCGACTGGAATGACATGTCATCCGATTTCAGTGCGAAGTAAGAAACTCCATTAGCCGAGCACCTCTTTAGATATCTGAGAATGTTACAGAGGAGTTGATGAACGAAGGCAATCACATATATTAGTAGGAAAAAATGCGATCGAAGGAAACTCACTTGGAAAAAAAACTCATGAGCATGGTAAAAGACAAGGAATTTATGCAGATTCTTAGTTTCATAATCAATTATTATTAAAAATAGTAAATCTACTTAACCAGTTAACTGTGATTGGTGAATATTCTCGTTATCGAAAAGTGGAATAATATTATGTATTGACGAGTATACTCGACATGGTAATAAATTTGATTATTTGCTATAGAGATTGCAACTTTTAAATGGCAGTATAAAATGAGGGTAAAGTAAAATGCTATACTTTTAAGCAATATTTTAGCCGATTCTAAAGATAGAGTGTGCTCAAATCAATGAGGGTGCCACACAGTTAACTGGTTAAATAAAAAATCGAAAAAAAGAAAAATTTTCAGATGAATTTATTGATGGTCAGTATATAATTATCATATTAATACAGATCATACTAAAAATATCTGCATTTGAAAATTAAAAAAAGCAGATGATTGACAACAGATGGTTCTTTCTGATCTAATGCTGACGATGTGTTCATTGAATGGTAAATTTAATAAAATTGGCATTTGTTATTGAATATTGGCATATAAATAATGTTTTAAAATTACTTCTAATTGTAACTGATGCCATTCAGTGGAAGTATTTAGAATCTCATATTCAGAAGCTTCTTATGAGAAAATTTAATACTGGCATTTTATTCTAGACATAACATATTGAAATTCCGGTGCCATATAAAAGTTATTAAGGATATGGAAGTGTTATCCAAGTAAAAATGCAATAAAATATCCAGCAACTCGTTTCAAAAGCATACCACGTCCATTTCCACATACGCACATTATTATTAATAATTACTCTGAAGCTCCTAGTCAAAAACTAAAAATAAATATCCGCTCATTAAAAATATTAATTTCTTGTATTCTATAATATTTTATCACCTTGCTGAGTTAAACATTAAACTGGCGGAGTTAACATTTGGGATGTAATAAGATAATT
Source organism: Ctenocephalides felis (assembly GCF_003426905.1). Taxonomy (NCBI): domain Eukaryota; kingdom Metazoa; phylum Arthropoda; class Insecta; order Siphonaptera; family Pulicidae; genus Ctenocephalides; species Ctenocephalides felis. The sequence continues at coordinate 19,701,286 of NW_020537324.1, read as the reverse complement.
GCATGCATCTTAATAATCTCATGAATAAAAATGCATTTGTTTTAGTAAATTTAGTTTCAGTAAATATAATATAGTAAGTTTACCATGTAATAGTATTATTGAAAGTTTCACAATAGAAACAAGAACTATAAATGTGCTTAAAATATGGCAAAATTGGTGGTAGACAATTAGTCGAAATGATGGTAAGAACTAGGAAGAACTCTACTGGACAGTAGAGAGAGGTATGTAATGCTATAAATTTAATTTCTTCCATTTTAATAAACATATAGAAAAGAAGTTATTGAAAAACTATGCAACTACAAAATATCTTACGTACATTGAAAAAAACGCAATTCTGTCCATGTTGTGTCTCCATACCACTTCGACCATCCCATATTTTCTATCGAATAGATACAAGATGATGGATGAGCTATCAATAAATGTGAGCCTGTGACCATCTTGCATCATCGTCTTATCATCGAGAAATAATTCTTATAATACGAAGGACTTATCGGTCATCGTTAAACCACTCAGAGCTTAGAAATTTTAGGTTCGAATTTTTATTACCGATGTGTGTGATTGAGTGAAGGCATTCCCAAGACATATCGATATGTGCGAGAATTTGAGACGTGCATGCCTAGTTTAATTGCCTGGCAAAGCGTATTAAATTATTTTAATCATTAATTTAATTATTGCTTATCCGAATAGATAATTGACATTGTAATTCACCGCTAACTAATTTAATTAGAGGTATAGTACTGGAATATTACTTTAGTATTTTATGTAATGTTTCCGCTAGAGATCTTTCCACATGCGATAATATTATATATATATATATATATATATATATATATAAATTTAAATTTCAAATGATCTTTTTGCTAATTTGGCAATATATAACAAAATGATATATTAATTATTTTACGATAATAACCGAAAAAATTATAAAAATATTCCAAAGTCTTTGGATTTTTCCAATATTTTTGTGAATTAAAGTCGTTTTCTCCTCGCAAAACAATTCACAAGTGATGAAGCATTTTTTCCACTATCTTATGGAGAACCTATTAATCACATTAGGCTAAAACGAGGGAGGAAAATGACAAAAAATTACTAAATATTACATGGAGAAAGTAAGGGTCTAGTAAGATATCACGTGTATTTATTTTTTGTCCAAATTTTAAAAAAGACGAAATTTTTCAAACATTTTTCAAGAAATTTACGATTTTTCTTGGCATTAAAAATACATGTAATGTTTGATAGGGAGAGAGAAGGTAATTTTGAATATCACTAAGTATCACCAAAGGGGAGAGGGACCCAAAAAACCTTAAAAATCAAAAGCTCAACTATTGTCAATTTAGTTCACAGGAATCTGTATGTATTTCTAATTGCTAAATAAAGCAGAGTTAAGAAAAAACAGTATTTTAACCAGTTAATTTTGATTGTCGAATATACTTGTCATGAAGATCTCGCTAAATTTTTGTGTTTTGACGTATGTAGTCGTCATGCATATAAATCTTTAACCATTGACTAATATGAAATATAATGATAAAAAAAACCAAAGCTTGTTCTTTGAGTTCAAGATTAGAATAATTTGAGGAAGAGGCAGTAAGAAATAAACAGTTGTAAATGGAATTTTAATTTAAAATAAAATTTTACTTTTTTTCTGATGGCACAAAACTTTGCGTACAGGCAAATTAGGAACTTACTAATATTTATAAAAAATATTTTTAGAATATAAAACCTTGTTAGAATCAATTTGAAGTACATATTACTCGATACGATTAATTGAAAAAATTATAAGCAATATGCATTAAAATGAGTAATATAAGTTGAACCCGGATATTGCCTTTAAAGCATGTATTATTTTTGCTATACATTAGACATTATACTAAAATAGTCACTTGTCCAAAATGTTAGTTAGAATAGTAAATACAAAATATTTTGAGTAAATATTTGTAAGAAGTTGTTTTAAATATAATACGACATAAATATTCCTATGCAGTTATTGCAACATTTTCTCGATATAAGTAATAGAGCAATTAAAGCGAGTATTACGCTAAATTTTGAAAACTATAATTTGTTTTAATAACATATTTGCGCAAACCTAAATATAGCTCTGCGTAAAACTATGTATTACTGTATATAATTTGCTAGAACCTCAGAATAAAAACATGTTCCCGATCAAGCACCCAGTCTGCCTTCAACTCAAATTTATTAAAGCGTAACAAATGAAGCTACTTTCACAGAAGTCTCATAGACTCTAGCCATACACCACACTACTGAATAGCTCCTTAGCCACTTTATTGAAGTTTATCATTAATTCAGATATCGAATATAATGCCATTCTCTAAATCCTTCTATTTAATGACCTGTAGCGTGTCGAGACATATTTTTTCTCGTTTACTGTACTTACACATGAACATTTGAATGGTTCAACTCCGCCGTCGAGTTGACAGCCCGTCTTTAGCGCCCCCATTGTCACTTCACTGAAGCCTTAACAATGATTGAACGACACTGCGAGGGACTTGCCCCACGGACTCCCACAATGCACGAATGGGGATGACCGATGCGATGAGGAAAAAATCGAAATTGGTTGACATGGGATAATCGATGTTGAAAAGGATTATTTGTATCTACAAACCACTTGGTTAAAGGATTAACTAATAGGGAATATTGGCAAACATATTCAACTATTTCAAATGTATGTTATTATACTATGCTGGATGATGGGTTATGAGACGCACCTAGTCATATTATTACTGAAATAATATTTAGTAATATGTAGAAATAACCAGGACTTAATGAAAAAATATATTCAATTAGTTACCAATAGTAACTCAACACATTTCTTAAAGAGCAAGTTTTTTACTCTATTGATGAGTATTTGAGTTATAACTTTTAGTAAATTATTCTGTGTTTTTTGTTATTTTTTATATTTTTTTTCTTTCTTTTTCATATAAAAGGAGAAACTTAGAATAAGGTTATGAGTGAATATTTGTATGTTAAATTATATTTCATTTAATACATTCATTTAAGTTATGGTACCATTAATATCTAGAATTGTATAATCGTGTTGTATAAATATAAATATAAATAAATATAAACAAATATGGAAATAAGTAAATAAATATAAATTGTTGCTCGAAATAAAATTCAAGAATTAATGGAGGCAATTCTTGGATAAAATAACAATTAATATAAACATAAATATGAAATTAAATAAACATAAATTGTTACCCGGAATGAAATTCAGAAATTAATGGAGCCAATTCTTGGATAAAATAACACGTGCATGAAGTCGAACCAATGTTATCTTTTGACGTTTGAGCTATTTGGAGGTTAGGTTTTAGCAAATGGGATTGTGTAAATGTAACATTTTGGCAGTACCAAATCATGCAATAACTTAACATATAAGATACAGGTTACAACAAAACACAACTATTTTATTCGAGAATTAACCAATAAATCAAACACTAGTTATTACATTGAGAGCGTTAATTAGAATGGATTATATTTAATATATATTATTTTTCAAAATTGAAATTTCAAGTTATAATTATAAACTACCAGAGTAGTAATAATTAGGACGGAAGTTTAATTGTGACGAGTGGAACAGAGAATTCTAGGACCTCCCCCTATAAAGTAAAGGCTAATTTACTAATGTTTCAGCAGGTATAGCAGGTATAGTAGGTAGTATAATTTCAAGAAATAAAGGGAGATTTCAGTGGTAATAATACCAAATCGGTATTTAACCCGTCCTACCCAGACCAAAGACCTAGTCTGGTATGCGCAAAGACTTTTCTTCACTATGCAAAAAAAACTACTAAAGAGTAAGTAGTACTGACCTTTCATTCAAGCCTTCTGTATTTATTATTATAATAAGAATACCATAATAATTATGCATATTTATAGTATGTGTTTTCTTATATAATGAGTGAATTACATATTCATATTTATATAAGAACTCGTTTTTTCACTTTCATTATTATAACATGTAAATGCATTGCTGCTACTGCTGTTGGTAATAAATTAATATTAATTATTAATTAAATGCATATAAATGTATGCAGTGCTGGATTTACAGTAGGGGCAGTCGGGGCTACTGCCCAGGGCGGCAGATTTTCAGGGGCGGCAAAATTTGGATAGTGGGAACAATGTAATCAACTAATTTTTTTTAATAACGTTTTTTATTTCAAGAAATATAGTTAACTTTTGTTAATTTATATAAAACATACTACGAATGCAATGCAAAATTTGGATTCAAATAGACGATTATTAAAATTTACTATTTTTCTTTGACTCCCTCTCCGAACATAAATTATCAAAGTGTTAACAAGTTGTTAACAAGTTATTATCAAATTTGGCAATTTGGCTAATATAAAGATTCGTGAACGAGCTGAAAGTGCATTTTTGTCAGTGCCCCAGGGCGCCAAATTTCTAATTCCGGCCCTGTCTGTAATGTTATATCTTATATGGATCTATATGTATTTCGCGCTTTTGAGCCTTGTATAATATTCTATTCAATTTTATTCGTTTTTAGCACTTGTTCGTTTGTTTTCATACTTTTTAATGTTACTTGTTAATTCATCTATCAATTTTTGAAAAAACCGGGGCAAAAGATCTAAATCCGGTACAAATCATGCTATTGAAATAACCGGAGACACAAGGTGGAAATCCGGGACTGTACCGACCAATCCGGGAGGTATGGTCACCTTAATTGTAGCAGATTTACTAGACCTATTGAAATACATTTACCACACTCATTGTAGTAGATTTACTATACTCATTGTAGTAGATTTACTATACTCATTGTAGTAGATTTACTACAGCATTGTAGTAGATTTACTCGACCAATTGAAATACATTTACCACACTCATTGTAGTAGATTTACTATACTCATTGTAGTAGATTTACTGCACCATTGTAGTAGATTTACTACACCATTGTAGTAGAATTACTACACCATTGTAGTAGATTTACTCGACCAATTGAAATACATTTACCACACTCATTGTAGTAGATTTACTATACTCATTGTAGTAGATTTACTACACCATTGTAGTAGATTTACTATACTCATTGTAGTAGATTTACTATACTCATTGTAGTAGATTTACTACACCATTGTAGTAGATTTACTACACCATTGTAGTAGATTTACTCGACCAATTGAAATACATTTACCACACTCATTGTAGTAGATTTACTATACTCATTGTAGTAGATTTACTCGACCAATTGAAATACATTTACCACACTCATTGTAGTAGATTTACTATACTCATACTAGTAGATTTACTCGACCAATTGAAATACATTTACCACACTCATTGTAGTAGATTTACTATACTCATTGTAGTAGATTTACTACACCATTGTAGTAGATTTACTACACCATTGTAGTAGATTTACTACACCATTGTAGTAGATTTACTCGATCAATTGAAATACATTTACCACACTCATTGTAGTAGATTTACTACAGCATTGTAGTAGATTTACTACACCATTGTAGTAGAATTACTACACCATTGTAGTAGATTTACTCGACCAATTGAAATACATTTACCACACTCATTGTAGTAGATTTACTATACTCATTGTAGTAGATTTACTCGACCAATTGAAATACATTTACCACACTCATTGTAGTAGATTTACTATACTCATTGTAGTAGATTTACTACACCATTGTAGTAGATTTACTCGACCAATTAAAATACATTTACCACACTCATTGTAGTAGATTTGATAGACCCATTGTATTAGAATTACTACACTCATTGAGTAAAATTACTGCACTTATTGTAGTAGCTTTACTACACTCATTGTAGTAGAATTACTACACTCATTGCAGTAGATTTACTACACTCATTATACTAGATTTACTACACTCATTGTAGTAGCTTCACTACACTCACTGCAGTAGCTTTACTACACTCACTGTAGTAGATTTACTACATACGTTGTAGTAGATTTACTAGACCCTAAATCCTTTTTTTTATAATAATTGCGGACTATTAGCAAGAACTTTATTATTCGATTATATGTCATACTTTTTCATCGATGATCAGTGCTGCATTTAAAGTAGAGGCAGTCGGGGCTACTGCCCAGAGCGGCAGACTTTCGGAGGCGGCAAAATTTGGATAGTGGGGAAAAAATGTTATACAATGTAATCAACTAATTTTTTTAATAAAATTTTATTTTTCAAGAGATATAGTTAACTTTTGTTAATTTATATAAAACATACTACGAATGCAATGCAAAAATTGGATTCAAATAAACGATTATTAAAATTTATTATTCTTTGACTCCCTCTCCGAACATAAATTATCAAATTGGTTAACAAGTTATTATCAAATTTGGCAAATTGGCTAATATAAAGTTTTGTAAACGAGCTGAAAGTTTAAGAAAAATATATTCTTCAAATCTCGAGCCCTCTTAGGACGACAAATTTGTGCACTTTCAAGCCTATAGCGCCGAAAAAAAAATTAAACTAGTGACGATTAATCACTGCAAATTACTGGAACTTCTCTTAATGAAAATTACATTTTATAAAGAGCATTAAAATTTTCAGCAATATGAAAAAACGCTCTTTAAAAAACTTTTTTTTTATATGTATATTGAAATTTTTTGAAAATTATGAACTTTTTCAAAGCAATCGCGCTGCGAAAAATTTCAAAAATATTTCAAAATATAAAAAAAACTCAAAATTTTCAAAAATTGATTATTTTTTAGTTTTCAAAAATTGTAATTTTTTTTTAATTTTAATTTTTGGTACAGGAATAATATATAAAAACAATTTAAGTAACATTTCAGGGATGGGGCGGCATTTTGTCAGTGCCCCAGGGCGCCAAATTTCTAAATCCGGCCCTGAATGTATGTTTTGAAAGTGAAGATCGTTCAGAAATAACGAAACAATTATCATGAATTTGGATGAAGTGAGATTTGTTTCATTTTATTAACAATTTACTATGTTATTTACAAAAAAAAATAAAAAACAGCATCATTCAGATTTTGTTGAGAACGAACTAAATTATGATATTGATCAAATAGATACAGATTTCTGTGAATAATATTATCAGAGAATATATACTATAAAAAATCTAAGTGACAAATTATAAGTAGACTCATTTACAAAAAAATGAAAAAACATAATCGTAAACATATTTTTGTTAAGGAAAAATTAAATATTGCAAATCAAATGAAACTTGTGGGAATGAGTTCATTAACGATATTTATGAAATAGTGTAAATATTTAAGAAACAAATTATATATTTTAAATACTAGTTATTTTAAATATAAGGAATAAATTCCTTTTTTGTACTTTTGCTTTTTCATTATTATTCACTTCTACCATGTCTCAAATCATATGTTATGAACTAGGCTTGTAATTCATTAGACGCAGAGTACTACTGCATTATTATGTGTTGGATGTCCTCTCAAATATATCAAGAATATTTTACTACTACATTAGAAAAATAAATTATCTATTTTAGTAATTCATTTTATAAGTGATCTTGGAGAACATCGATATTTAGTTCTTCACCTCACTCAACCCTAAGCGTAGGTTTGTCGACACGAACAATCTGATAATCGTGCAACGGATATTAGCAAGTACAAAAGGTATAATAGTCGACAGACCAAAAAAAGAAAAAATTACAATAAATAATTATGTCTAATTATAATGTTGACGCTGCGTCCTCGTGTAATTGTTAGAAAGCTATAATAAGCGTTTATTCTTTTAGTATTTATTATGCAATAGAGCAGAGGTTAATACAGCAATAGCATTAACTGCAGCATATTGATGGAAGTTCTCTGAATTTATACTTTTGTATTAAGTCAGGCTCAATAAAACTTATTATTTTGATTAAAAATGAATTACCTCTATGAATACCTGGAAAAACTATAAAATTTTGAAATATAATGCTGTAAGGATAAGGAATGCAATAAATAGTTGAAATAATTAATGAATTATCACGATGCCAACGCGGGAATAAATCTCATAAATCCAATCAAATGCGAATCAAACTTGTTCACTATGGATATGCTACAAAGATTAATTTCCTGGATTAAAACATGCTTTCGTAAATGTGAACATGCTTTTCGAAAACTGCTTTCGTAATGTAATATAGTACATACATAGTAAAATCAACAGTTTTATTCATTATGTTGCGAAATATGGAGATGCGATTAATCTGTGGAGTCGATGAATTGGTACTTTCTGTTACTTGTGCCAATAAGAACTTTTATTTATTAACTTAATATTTCAACTTGTATCTTGATAGAAACATTTGTAGTGCATTGGCAAGAGCATAAATAAATGCAAACACAAGATTTCGAATTCGCAAAATCAATGACTTGACATCAATCAGTAGATATGTTCGTTTTTAATTGAAAATGCAGACTCAAATGTGTCCCACTGAAAAAAGTATTTCGGAGCATTGCTACTATATATGTATACTATATCAAAATTAGAAATATTCCTTCCATCAACGTTTTTTTAATAAAATTTCAAATTTTGCTACAAAATTTAAAAAAATGTACTGCTCAAATGCATATTTCGATTAGAAAAAATATCAATAGAAACAATTCCTTTTGTAAACGTTTTTATAATAAAATTTCAATTTTATCTGTCTTGATAATAGGCATAGACATGTAACCACAAGCTTTCGAGTTCAAATTTTGTGAAATCAATTACATGTAGCAATTAGTAGATATTTTCGTTTTCACTTGAAAATATAGACCCAAATATGAGTCTCAAATAAAATAGTATTTTTAGGCGCTGCTGCTATATATGTATATCGATATAAAATTAGATGTATTCCTTTCATAAACGCATTTTTAATAAAATTTCAAATTTAGCTCCAAAATAAAAAAAAAGGTACTCATCGATTGCATATTTCGAACGAAAAAAATATCGATAGAAACAATTCCTTTTATGGACGTTTTTATAATAATTTCATGATTTTAATCATAATAATTTTATGATTTTAAATTTTGTTCCGATTGCTGTTCAGATAATAGTAATAACTATGTGTAAGTAGCATATTGCCTTAAGGCAAGTAGCATAAACTTCCTGATATGAGTAAATAATTGATTTAATCAATTAAATATTAGATTTTTATGTGATCTACCTGTCAAACAGTCTACTAGTTTACCTGAAAAAATGTCTAAGTTTCCACTTGTCTGCTTTTGTACCTGCCAATCTGTCCATTAGTTTACCTGTTTATTTGTCTAGATCTACATTCTACATGCCAACCTGTCCACCATGTCAACCTGTCTACTTTTGTATCTATTTACTTGTCAACCTTTCTACCTGTGTATCTGTATATCCATTTTTTTTCTAAGCTATGCCAAAATGTTCAGAAATCCATGAAACTTAAATATATACAAACATTTGGATTGTCATTTTTTTGCAATTACTATAACTTTTATCCTATGAGAAGTAAATGACAATGATAAATAGTATACAAAAATGTTCTGCACGATTGCACATTTGAAACTCATAAAAAATCAATGGAAATAATTCCTTTTATGAACGTTTTTCATAAAATTTCAAATTTAGTTCTTCAAGCTTAGAAAAGAATGGATGTTACACAAAATATTTTTCTTGGTACATTTGTGACATTTTGTCAGAATTGTTCATCAATTTAAAAACACCTGATGAATATCGAAACAAGTATCGAAACGAACAGTGAAAAGTCTTGAAAATGTAACACCCAGTCTTTGTAATTGCATTAGATGCTCGTTCCTACTTACACCGTAAGAAAAATTGCTCATGATACATCGCTTGTTCATATTTATACGCAAAGGTATTTATTTTCTCCTTAGAAATAAGCAAGTACTGCGCGATCAGTCGGGCAATCCATTCGTCACGCCGATTCACACATACGAATCTCTTTAAAATCCCTCATGAGCGATGGCAATAAATGCAAGAAATCCATCCGATATTTTTACACCATAGAAGAAGGCGAGAAATAAACGAGAAATGGAAGAAAAAGGCAAGCAAACAACCATCGTTTCTCGTATGGAATGAATTTGCACGAGTAGATAAGATGAATGAAATAATAGGAATATATAAATTGGAAGGAGATATTTATTTTTTATATTAAACGCATTAATTGATTTGCATCAGTAAAATAATGCAATCATTATGACATGGGTAAAAATATATAATTAACAAAATTAACGATTTTTTTACAGTCAAGCAATGCCCTTGCCAATGTCTTCGAACAAAATTTGAAGAAACTTTTCGGAATTTTACAATTAGATAAATAATTAGATTTCTAAATAATTGAATTTATCTAGAATACATTTTATTTATTGAATTAATTTAAATATTTGCAATTATTTTTGCGCCTATAAACAAATAGATTTACTTTTGAAATTAGGTGGAAAATTATAAATGGAATTAATTATAAATTATCATATACAGTCATTATATTTTTTTATTATTTCTTTTATTTACTTCCGGGGTAAGTTATTGTATTTGTTCAAAAATTGAAAATTTTTACAGATCTCCATGTTTCGAAGGTTTCTAAACATATTGGCATACCTTAGGAAAATTGGCGTGTGGGTGTGTGTGTGTGTGCTTGAAGTGCGTATATAGTTACATTTTTTTATCCACGATTTCGGGCGGACTGGTCCACCGATTCAAATGATTCAAAAAACATTCGATTCCTATTGATAAGGAGACGATTAGTTTTTGGCAAATACAAGTCCAGCCGTTTCGGAGATACGGAGCTAAACGTGCAAGAGTGGTAGTTTTTGAAAAAACGAAGAATCTAATTTGAATGATTTAAAAAACATTTTGCTTGTGTTGACAGTATGAAGAAACTCTCAGATTTTGGCAAAGACATTTTTTTATTCAAAATTAATGAAAAAAAAATCAAAGCTTTATCATTGGAATTATTTATATTAACATCAATTTATTTTAAATAGACAAAAATTATATTATTTATTCTGTTACAAACGAATATTTTATTAATTTTTAACAAATGAAATATTCAAAAATCTTGTACAAACAATTAACCAGTAAATATGATTTAAACCAAGTGATGCATTTAGAAAAGTTTGTTTAGAAAATTGGTATGAAATTTTTGAATAAATAATAACTCAGCTGATCGTTTTTATATAAATTGTGATATAAATATTTTTATATACAAGTGGACAATATAAATTAAAAGTTTTTTTTACATATATATTATTTATTATGGTCCACTTTCCGTGAATGAACTACTTCAATTAATCATAAAATATGTTAATTCACATTCGTTAAAGTACAACAATTTATGGAAAAATAAGAAATATCACCTTATGAGCGCAACAAAATAATAAAATACAAAGAATGTCCGGTAAAAAGTATAAATATTCATAAAACATTGTACAAAATTTATAAACCTCCATAAATTAAGATTTTACATTATAAAATTACTGGCAGCGAACTCGGAATTATATTGCTCATATTCATATCACTTATGCTAATCTGAACGGCCATAAATATTCCTACGTCGTGTGTTTTGATCAAACGAAGGTATTAGTCCAGACTATTATGTAAATACAATCATTAGCTGGAACATAAAATTGATTTTATTACCATTTCAGTATCGGTTCCATCGAACTTCGAAGCATCTTCGTATCATTTGGATGTCTTATTGGCAGTCTTTTGTGTTAATTGGAAGCCGCGTAGAAGTAATATACTCGTACACGGCAGTCGTATTTATGTACCAGAATCAGATACTATTTCAATGCTTAATTTGGATTCAGTTATAATAAAATGATATCTTTATTTATTAAACGGTCGTTGGAAATATAGTTTATAGGTTTTATTCCGTGTGATCCGAATCAAGTTTGGTTTTTTAATTGATTTGATTTTAAATTAAATGACTATAAATGTGCGCAAACGAGAAATAAATTTAAAATTATTGTTTGTTTTGCAAGTTTTATGATATTGTTTTAGATTTAACTAACAGTGTTTATACAATTTAAAACTAGCAGTTCCGATACACTGAACAAAAATTCTCCACAAAATAAAATACATTCTATCGCGCTTCGCTTTTTTAAATCGTTAATCAATATGTTTGCTCTATTCCAATACTATGTGATTAAAATCGTATTGCCATTATATGTATGTATATACACCATATTTAAGAATTTCAAAAAATTTCTCTACAAAAAAAATAGGAAAAATTAAATATTATAAAAAATTAATTGTTAAGGAAAACTAGAGAAATATCGAACTCCTTACTGAATGCAATGTAGGTAACATACATGTCCTGCCAAATGTAACTACATTTAAATTACGATTTAAATATCCAATCAGAAATGAATAGTTTTTGCTATTCAGGAACAAACAAGAAAATAATGGAAAGCCCATACAATCTAACTAAGTAAGGATAGTATTAAAATAGTAGTACATAGTACTAAATTTACATACCATTTTTTCCATATGCGTTCATGTGAATGATTTCGTAATTCGTGTATGACTTGAATAATGATGTAATAATTCTGTAGCTTACCTGTAAATAAAATAATAATTATTAGTAAAACAATTAAGTGGTACATTTTTCTAAAAATATCAAAAAATATCTCTAAATCATAATATGTAAGGAACACGCGAATACATATAAGTAATAAAGATAATTATAACAAACGTAGTATTATATATATATATATATATATATATATACATATATATAATTTAATACACCTATTTACACGTATGTGTATATTATATGCATTGTGCCACTTAGCAAAACTTGTCATACTTGTACCTTGCAGCTACTACAACCGCCTATATAATTATTCTATTTATTTATGAACAATAATCAAGTTATGCGAAATTCACGGGTTAGGTGTTGTAAATTTAGTACAAATTATAAGCTTTGTAAGTGCAACCACCAAATATATCAAACTTTAAAATTATGAGGCCATTATAATATCCAATCGATTATTGTTGCAACTTTATGGCGTCCCTTGCACCCAGTGGCGCCTCTTACTTAAATAAAGTTGAAATATTTAAAGGCTAATAAAAATATTTGATTTAAATTAAATAATAAATATGAAACTTGATCTGTAAGATATAGTTTTTTTCAGTTTATTATTTGAGATATTGAAGATATGTAATGATGACCTGGACTTTGTTATCGTATAATTTAGAATCATTTTAAAACCTCAATATTAGTTAACAGAAAAATTTAAACATTATATTATATTAAGATATTGAGAAGTTCGTACGAGAACCTCTCTGGACATTACTGCTTCATCATTATTAAAAATATATCCAGTATAATCTCATCAGAAATAAAATTTCCACCCACTGGGTAGCTTTTTAGAAACCCTACGTTAAGGTATGCACATCATAACACCTTATATATGGTAATTATGAGACAGATTGTAATTTAAATATAAAATTAAAAAAAAAACAAGAAAAACAACTTATAGAGATTATAGTTTATACATAAATAGTTACGAATCAATAAAAACAGAGCTTTTGTCTGAAAATACAATAATCAACTTATGAACTTTAATCAAATAAAATTATTTTAAACCTCAAATAAACGATTGTTCTATGTCATATGTCTACATGTGTCTGTTACAATATTTGTATAAGTAGGTACTATAACTTCTAAAACACCACTGGACCAATTCCATATAAATTTTGATAAAGTCGTTCGATAATAACCACTTCCAGAAAAGCCCGAGGACACGTGTATTGAACCATGATATAATCCTTCAGTCAACGTGCGAGCTTTTCGATAAACAATGATAACCAGAAATTAACTATATGATAAATAGATAATTATAATCATTTGTAATAAACTTAATGAACACAAATCCGTAAATATTTTCATATTATACAATTGAAAAAGATCGTGACACAATAAGATTTAGTAAAATAATTTATTTTAAATCTTCTCTTAATAAACCTGAATGAGGGCAACAATATGGAAGACGATGAGTAATTTGAGACATGTCATAATGTTTATTATTTTTATTATAATATAGCAATTTTTACATCTGTCTTGAAACGTACAACAAGTAAAGCTGTGGCGATAAAAATGACTAAAAATACAAAATCTTCTTGAACCCTGACAATTTTTTGGAAATTTACATATAACACGTCATTATTATTATAAAATTACCTTTATTACGTTTAAAAAGAATTATTTCTTGAACATTATGTAAGTTCTAAGTTCAAATATAATTTATTTAAATGAAGCTTTTGTATTAGTAAACCAAAGCTTGTTCTTCGTGTCTCTGATCCAATTTTATAATTATGTGTAATATGACCAACATAAGCTATTTATATTGCTTATATTAAAATTTCCTAAGCAATGTACAACTTGAAGACACAAACTGAATTTATAATTAAAAACATTTTTTCAAAAATAGATGTGAATAAGCTATAAAATAAAAGTGAATTATAATGACTCAGAAAAACGAAACGCAGTTATTTTATTTACTATATATTGCATATTAAGTGATGAAATTTTACACTGTCCATGTTGAAAATAAAGAAAATAAGAAAGAGCAAGTATATAAAATTATAATGACGGTGCATCAACTAATTCGATATATTACAGATCATTAATATATAAATATAAGTTTATTTTAATTTATTCGTCCAGTATGTTCATTGTCGTGTTAATTGAATATATAAATAAAGCAACGAGCTACTTTGTGATAAAATATTCACTATATGATTTATTACAATTTATTCCACCGATGATTAATAAATACTGACCACTTTCCTTCATAAATATTCATTACATTTACCACACTTTAATGCATGTTCAAAAACATTGACAACAATAAGCATTATACAGAAACAGTTGTCCGATTACAAGACCTGTTGACTCTTAAGTCCGAACCGGTTCGTTTTGTTATAAAAAGGGCACTCCAATATACACATATACACAATTATAATTCTTTATTTATTACCAAGTCTGACAGGCAATGTTTGATAACCAATTCAATCCATTATTCCATTAGTTTCATTCAATTTTTATTCATAATCCATGTTGGCATGCACTCTGCGTATAACCAGTAATGTCTTCGTGAAATGTATTTCATATTTGGTCACAAAGAGCTTTTTTCTGTTCTTCGTCGTACAAATTATCGGACTGATGTGTTGTATTCATTTTGATAATACAAGTCAAGACCATAATAGTGAAATTACAGCTTTTTATTTTTTACCTGTGAGTTGAGTGTTATAAATATAATGAGCGGGCATAAAATTTACAGAGGCGTGTAAGTACTATACGCCGATATCAAATTGGATTTCGTGAGAATGCTTGTTTTTTTGTAAGCACTCTATTATTTAGAGGTGCTTTCATCAACGACATTTTTATTATTAATAATGATACGGTCAGGGGTAAATGAGAATGAACTACGTGTTCTAATTATCTTTTCTGTGTCCCATGTTCGGTTTTTGGTCACGTTATTAGTTTTGCTTCTGATACAAACATATATATACACATACATACATACATATATCCAAATATACTCAAAATCAAAAACAACTTCACAAGTTCAAACGTTTAACCGAAATTTTTTAATAATAAAATTATTAAGTATTTTACCATCTCATAATCCTGATTAATATTTTAAAGGGTGGTTTCTCCAAATCGACAAATTTTAAAAAAATTAAATTTAGTGTTCAGCAAAAAGTATTAATTCTTGAAAATTTGAGCAAATTATGTTATTTTTAATTGTGGTCCTAGAAATGTAAATTCGCGGTTAAAGTTCCACTACATCACCTCGATTTTATGTTATATTCTGGTATACCCTGTATATTACTATATAATAATTAATAAAATCCTAGAAAATTACTTAAGAGTGAGTCGATTGAGGCGAATGCGGTGACTAACAAAATTCAAAGGAAACATGAAGAGAATTCTTCGAAGTTTATTAAATTCTTCGAAGCTCGGTGAATCAAGAATATCACAAACACCAAAAACGCATAAATTATTGATGGCAAGTCAGTCTCATAAAAATGACTATTAGCTGAAGACCAAATATAAAATACTATCATCTACCCAATAAAAGTCGAATCAAATAAAAAATTAAAACATTCTTCATTCATTCATTAAAACAGAATATTATAAAATATAGAAATACTCTTATTTCGTGGAACTAATATTCAACTAAAAGCTAACATTGGTACGTGTTCTCCATTAAAAATGAGGCGAATAAGATGATTAACACAAAATTCAAGGATAACATGAAAAATTATAAAATTAATTAAATTAAAACCTTAGTGAGTCTAGGAAAAATACCACAAAAATTCAAAAATAATCAAGCCAGGCTCATAAATAAAGATGGCATATTATTTGCTGAAGACCAAATATAAAATACTGTCATCTACTCATTGAAGGTCTACAAATCAATAAAAACTGAATTGCATATTTAGAAAATATTGTAAAATATATAAGTACTTTTATTTTGTATGACTAATCGTCAATTCAAAGCTGGCATTGGCACATGTTCTGCCTTAAAAATGAGGCAAATGTGGTGACTAACTTAAAGTTCAGGATAACATGAAAAAAAATTATAAAAAATTGAATTCTTCTAAACTTCGTGTGTCAAAGATAAATACCACAAATATTTAAATTTAAATTTAATAAATTATTGATAGCAAGATTTTTTATTTATTTATTTGAACAGCGATCAGAACTTATGGGTTCTATGAGCTGTTGTGATGAATTTTTTACAAACTACGTTTGTTTTATTATAGATAGCAACCCAAACAGTTGTCTCATCTCTATGTGATGAATTTTATCATTACAATTATTGTAATAGTGATGACTTTTTATTGGTGCAGCAATACCGAATCAGGGCTGTTTTCACTTAGAAACATATTGCTATTTATATTTTCAAGTGAAAACCGTTGTCACTACTGCTTGACAACATGCTCCTCAAGGATAGGATAGCAAGATTGCAAAGTTTTGTGGAAATTGTTAATCAGATAAAAATTAAAACATTCTTAAATTCATTTTTATCCAACATTGTAAGATATAGTACTCCTATTTTGTATGACTAATTTTCAACTCAGAGCTGACATGGGCACGTGTTCTGCCAATCTAGTGTTATAGAGAGCAAAAGATGCCACTCTTCGACATGAAGTGATTCTCTCGCGTTGTTGTATTACTCGACAAATACCTGACCTCGGCTGACCCCTCGTGCTGACCACTAAACAGAAAGAGAGATCTTAGTCGAAGCTCGCCAGTTCTGTTCTGTTCGCGGGAACCGTTAAATCGAGATCGGAGTTCTTTGTGGATCTCCCAGCCATTCTCTGTGAAGAAGAATTGAAGCTCTCGTTCTTTGACTTACGAAACACCGAACAAAACGATCTCGCACGTCGCCGTCGTGAGTCTCGCGCCGCGCCGGCCGGACTTCACCTCCTTCTTTTGACCCTATCTAAGAATCTTTCGGAAATAAATCAGCGACGAAATGTTGCAACGGCGAAAAACAGACCGTGTTTCCAGTTCGCTGTGCTAACTTACGTGGTTTATAAAAGTACATTTTATATGCAGTCGGCAATAAAATAACATGAAAGAATCGAGGAACGAGATTTATTCGTTATTTTATACTGATTAAACGGAAATCAGAACTAAAACAACCATTTTATAGGCGACGTTGGTACAGGATTATAAAGATACTCCAGAAACAACGTATACTATTGTCTGTTGTCTAAATCAATGAGGAGCACATGCTACTCTTTCCTTAGAATTCGTTGCAAGTATGAGCTGTCTTAATTTCGTTTTTCTTTACCATATTTAAGAAATACCATGATAGATATATGAACCACGTTTTCACAAATGTGGTGTTAATAAATGAAAACGCTATTTGCTTTGAAATATGTGAAAGGCTTTCAAATCTATTCTTAAAAGATCTTGAATATCATCCATCAACTCCTCAAAACTTATATTTTATCCACATGAATTAAGGTGACCATACGTCCCAGTTTGGCCGGGACAGTCCCGGATTACCACCTTGTGTCCCGAGTTTTTCTACAAGCAAAATTTGTCCCGGATTTCGATTTTTGTCCCGGATTATCTATGGTTCTCGGAAAGTATAGATCTAAATTGAATTTTCGCTCATCTACTACCCATCAAATATCTGAAAATGTAATGTACAACTAATACGCTTATATGAAAAAGGCTCTCACATTCATAATTTTGAACTTTTATTTTAAATTTTACGAAAATTAACAAAAATTATGAAAATTACTTCTTGACTGCCTGGAATACCTAAGCGCTAATTATTTTTAAATAATTATGAAGAAAATTGAACAAAATTTCATAATAAGTTTGAAAGCTGAAAAAGCATATAGATCCAAATTTATATGTATAAAATACAATATTTAATCGAATAATAAAGTTCTTAGTCAGTAATTCCGATTTAAATAGTAATTCATGCATTCTTAAATAGCATTTCTTATTTTAAAATCATTAAATTTTTCAGTATTCACCGCCTCCCTCACGTTTTGGATGAGCATAACTAAAATTACCGTCCTGGTTTAGACTTGAAAAAATGTGATCATCTTAATAAAATAGATAAAGTATCACAATCCAGTTTGAGAGCAGTCTAATAAGGAGTCGATAGTTTGGCTTCAACAAGGATATCAGATGTTGAATGTGATTGCGCGCAAATGATTATTTATGCCTTTTCCGCATGTGCCTGGACTGTGAGAAGTATCTTTTCTCACGAATCGAACGCTTGGTAGGCAAAATAAATCGTGTTCAGACCGCGCTGGCAATGGCGTTTTTGGGATCAAAACATAAATAAGATAGTCTGCTTCAAAGGACTTATCAAACATCTGGGCTTGAGTTAGGTAAAGGAAATATCGAGAGTAATAAAATCGAAGTGGCAAGTGTAAGGTTACATATTAAGCAGGTAATTATGCTATCTCTCATCTTTTTTGGAGAGATGTGTAATTGATAGTTGGTATAAGATCAGGATAAGTAAAAGCATTTAAATGATATATGCTATTACAGGGCGTCTATTAACCACGTGATAATTTTTTATGGTTTCTGGGCACCCCTCCCCCTTAGTGATTCGCGGTGATATTCAAAATTGCCCCCCCCTCCTCCACCAAACATCACGCGTATTTTTAGTAACGATAAAAATAATGTAATTTGTTTTATTTTTTTTTCAAATGTTTGGATTTAAAAAAAAAAACAGGTAAATGATAAATGCATGCGTTATCTTACCATACCCCTCTTTACCCCACGTGATATTTCGTGATTTTTTGTCAAACCTCCCTCCCTCTAAAATCCTCACGTGGTTAATGGACGCCCCCTTATCAGCAAATTTATTTAGTCGTATTGAAAATTTGTTGAAGTATGTACCGTTATTACAAATAATCAAGGTTTGCTTTCATATCACCTCTAAAATTCCATGAAAACTCCATACATTCTACAATTTTAACATTAATTACAGCTTCGTATTTTTCCAAGTTAATAGCACATTCTACTATTACGTATATTTATAAAATAGTTCCCCTCGAAGCAATAAACTCTATTGGTCTTAATTACTATTGTTAGATATAGTTTCAGTTTGAAACCGGTCTCTGTAGTAATTAAATACATGATGCATAGTTTGCCCGTTTAAAAACATGACAGCTAGCAAAATCTTAGACTGAGGATTCTGGTCATTATCTCAGCAGTGGTAATTTTCGCAAAACACTTTGTTATAGAACACTGATTATGATCATAAACAAACTGGAGATAATAATTGATGATATTCTTAGGTGGTCTTTGAACCCATACATTGGAATATTAACACTGAATGAAAAGGTTTACACCAAATAAGTAAAAGCCAGCATAATGAAAAATCGAGGCTCGCCCGTAAGTAGGTGTAGATGTAAAGACTGCTTTGACCAGGCTGATGTCGAGCGGAAGTGTTTTGAGATATAAGTGCAAATAGCCCTTGACAGATATTTCCCTATCAACTCTTTGGGGACGGCTGTCCACCTGAGTGGACGAACATAGTCTGTGAGGCACAGGCTATTTTATAAACAATGACTCAGTTTGCATCGAAAAGTTGAATAAATCGCATATAGCAGGGTTGTATTTTGAAAATAATTTTAAGTTATTTTAGTAGTATGTTAAGCCTTTTTCTTTACTATATAGTTTTTTTAAATATTTAAAACGACCGAGCGCTTTTAAACATGGCAAAACGACTGGTAAATTTTGTGAATTAAGCAGTAGTGAAGATGAGTTTCAAATAGACATTCATACAGACAGATTTTACGAAATAACCATTCGCACCGAAAATAGTGATGAATGTGATAATGATATTATCCAACCAATAATAAGAAAAATAAGTTCGACAAATTAAATGAAGAGCTGATAGACATTAGCGAATGTGCCGATTCTCCTTCAATAATCGAGTTTGACATACATCAACAAACACCTCGACTACAAATACCAAGCAATATAAGACATCCAATAGATTATTTTACTTTATATGAAATGAATTATTAGACAATATAATAGAAAAAATAAACCATTATGACAGCAAGAATGATGAACAAATATTCTGACTAATCAGTGGCATATTCTAAATGCGAGAGAAAGACAAAGGGATTGTATTGTCTGTTCTGACAGAAAAGCACCAGTGAACAACATTTTATTGTAAAGCATGTCAAAATCAACCAGCTATGCATTTTGGAAATTATTTTGAACGTCACCACTCTTTATAAAATGATCAAAAATAAATTATTATTATAAATGTATGCCCTTCAATGACGACAAATTTTTATCAAACAAATTGCATAACATACACAATGAAATCAAGTTTACAGCCGGTACAGTAGATTGTTTTGAAATCGGTGCCGTCCCGTAAGTGTTAAAATTTTGAATTTCTTTCAAATTGTTTAATGAAGTTACTCTATATGTAATTGTTACATGTTTTATACATGTTGATGATTTACTGTATCTTACTTTCTGGGACCTTTACGTGTGCCGAAAAAGCCGAGGGGAAATACGTATCTACTCCACCATCGTAGAAAATTGCGAATGATTCATGCCGTACATTTTTTTATCATGTGTGGAGAGATTGCGACATGTTTTATTCATCGGCACATTGTTATGGAAATCGGCGGACAGTCCTCTCCTCTCGCTACGTGTCCAATTTGCGCCGTCGGACGACAAGTGGCGCGGACACATGGGACGCTTGGGCTGGAAAAAAGTCTTTAAAATCCAAACTACACGACAGCCGTGTCAGTTGGGATGAGCACGCTTGCTCTGGAAAAAACTTAAAAAGAAGTTGTGCAAAAAATGCGGATGTTTGAATAAAAAGTTTAACAGAACATGGTCAATAGATATTGTGCAGTTTGTCAAAAAAAATTCCGGAAGCGCAATTAGTGGATGTGCTAGACAAAGTCTAATTGTACTTAATGCACAAAGCACTCACTGAAAATTATAAATAGATAATTTACAATTAAATACCAATCAACTATGTAACATTTTCAAAAATTGTTCAAAACGAGTTCTATATCTGAATAGTCTACATTGAAAATGAGATATTTGGTTGCCGGTGGCGCACATTTCTCTTCAAAATTTTGTATCCAAAGTTCAAATAATTTATATCTGTCTATTCATATCTCTCTCAAAATATAGGTGATAAATACTCGGAATATTTATTTAAAATATAATAATAAAAAAAATATTATATAGTATATATATATTATGATGAAATTAAATACAATGATATAATATCACTTTGATCATATGAGTATTATTCTATAGTCTTAATATTTCAATTATAAAACAATTGATGTGTCCAATATTTAAATTAAATTTTTCTACTTTCTACTACACATAGGATAAGTTATAGTAAAACCAAAAAATCAAGGATAAAAAGAATTGTATATCTTTAAGTTCCAAAGCTTTCTGAACATTTTGACTTACCCAATTGCTAGAAAAAATGGATGTATGTATGTATGTGTATATGTGTGTAAGTAAGTATGTGCAAAGATTGCGAGAACACGGATCAAACGATTTGAATGATTCAAAAAGCCTTCAATTCCTATTGATAAGGAGACGTACTGAATGGTTTTTGGCCAAGGCAGGTCAAGCCGTTTCCTAAATATTTAGCGAAGAGTGCAGGAAATAGAAATTAAGTTTTTGGGAGAAAAGAATATCCGATTAGAATGGTTCAAAAAACATTAAACTCGTAATGATGGGGAGACATGATACGTGATCATAAACACGATATTAATATTTCAATTATAGAACAAATGTGCCCAATTTACTTTCTCATTTATTTTTTGTATAAATATATATTTTGTATAAGTATAAATATATATTTTGTATAAGTATTACAAACCTAATTGTATTCAATTAATTTTAATAAAGCGAATTAAATAAATATTTCATAAAGTATATAATAAAACAACTGAATTCAAATTTGATCTAATTGTTTTTGAAAGTTATTCGTAAATTCATTTTTCTATATCGATTCTAAATTTCTTAAGTTACACAAAATGAGCGATGCTAGCAAACTTATAGTTTATTATATTCAAAACTAAATGAAGTAAAACACTTTTTTGTGAATAACTCTGAATCACATTTGCATAATATTTAGCAATCACGTCAAATATTCTCATCAATTTAGACTTGCCGCAGGTATCTCAAGTTGAAGAGGTTAAACCTTTATAAATCTACTAAATAAATCAGGATGAAGCGAAGACATCGAACGTATTTGATATTCATGTATTCATCTCGTGTTATTATCATTTTTATTACAGCTTTTGCAATTTGTAAAACCTGAGAGATTGCAAAATTATGTGGCTAAATTTATTGCGAGATACATTATATTTTTATTGGACATTTTGACAGTTTTATAGATCCAAATGCCTTTTAGAAAATGACGACGTTCAGTGATTACTGATCCGTAAAGATGCAATTCGATATAATACGTATAATGTTGTCAAATATCTCCCTTCCGCCTTTTTGTATTATAAACCAAGAGCAAAAAAGCGGAAGGGAGATATTTGACAACCAACGACTAAGTTATTAGTTTGTATCTAATAATAAAATGGTATGTATAAAATAATGTGCTTTATCTCACAAAATAGGTTTGGAAAATAATAATTATTGATTTATTGGAATTATTAGTATTTTTTGTGCCATTTGATTAATTTCTGCAATTTTCTCATGTCCAGCATAGGTAGCAAGAATGAAGTAAATTATAACCAATGGCTGCCGAACACACGTCAAGAGAAAAAGCGAAAAAGCTGATCGATGACATCGATGTTTCTTAGCAATGGCAGTTCGACGTAGAATAGAAAAAAGTGGAAAAAAGTATATCACCTTCTTTCGCAGCCGCCCCCTCGGCTAGCTGTGTTTGATTAGATCAGTGAATAGTTTTTGCTTCGGAAACCGCACAACAGAAATTCAACGCGAGGCCATAATTCATACTATTCCGTTTCTTTTAACATCATCCACAACGCCATACCACCTAGAGATGTGCGAATCGAAAAACCACCGACATACAAAAATATCGACATCACAGAAAATTGACCGAGAACTGAAAAATATAATACTCGAACACCAATAAAAATCTAAACAAATCTAATATCTAAACTATATCTAATTAATTAAGAGTGGTTTTTAAGACAGGAATTCTTAGACATAATAAGGCGAAGCACAAAAGTCCAATTTGACTTCTAACAATTATTCTGTAAAAATCAAACCAACTACATCAAAATAAATAATACATATCAAGAAAAACTATCCTAGTTAATTCATCATTGTGTATAACTATGTTTTTGCACTTATTCAAAAATTGACACTTGGTCATTTTTACCCCATAGGCGTCGTAAGAAAACAGCCAGGGTGCAGAAACATACCACTTTAATTTTAAAAAGGTTTTATGGAATAATAGTTAAATTTATTAATCAATGCGATGCAGGTTTATTACTAGGTCGATTGTCAAAAATCATTAAACATGTATTTTATAGATCATACTGTATACAACCTCCATGTGGAACTTTGTCAAAAATATTTATGATCAGAGTTGGAAGAATTATGAATTTACATAAGTTTTGTAAAATTGCTTTGTTCTAACATAATTAGAGTTGTACAAAAAAAAACTATTGAATCTAACTCAAGAAAATTACTATACATCTAAAACAACAATAAAATAATCTATACATAAAAATAATATTCAGGCATCGTTAATTAAATAACTGTGCTCAAAAACAAAGTGACTAACAAAGAAAAGAACTACTATTGTTAAATATTTGCAAAAGTGACTGTTTGACTCCTGATTGCGGTATCGCCAAATTAAAAGCGATAAGCTGGTTACGCACCATTTGCCATCTACTTTCAAATACTATCGTTAAAAAATGCCATACTTCACTTGTTTTTGAGGCGATGGCTATGGACCTTTTTATCCGTGGATTTAAAAGCCACACTCTATCCACATGATATTTTTTGTTTAATTATTGTTTAATATTTTATGCTTTTAAATTGAGATTTCTTTTTTACTGAAAAATATTAAACAAAATCGATAAACTCTGACCGCATCGAAATAATATTTCTCTCTGCGCCACTTCGGTTAGTACGAGTAGAAAGTGTTGTATGACCAAGTATAATTGAAAAATTCTTCCTCATACCCATTGGGTATATGTGACAAATTCATGTGTGAAATATGTGTATACCGGCCTATATTTAATAGTTGATATCAATCAAATCATTTAATTTAAACCAAGGTGAAAAAGTTCAATTATAAAAATAAGATAAAACCTGGGTTTAATTTAATGTTCGAAATAAAACAAAATTCGAACATGTCGAAAGAAAATTAATACCCTTGAGCAAATATCCAGAATTTTGTAGGAATGATTTATCTATTGCTCCCTGCTGAACAACGGCGATTAATTTCCGTCAAGAACGATCAAAAAGATCGGTCTTGTTCAATGCAGATTTATAATATCATTAAAGAAAGGGACCCTGATGGCCTGGCGCTTGAAAACGGCTTTTATTTACATATCCCCCGTCTTCTAAATGTTGTAAATCAATCGGTTCATTAGAAAACATTAAGCCAGTAATCAGGCGCCTATAAAATATTATACGCCGACGTTCTGAAGATTAAATAATTAATTGCCCATTAGCGTTCGCTAACTGTAATTATTCAATATTTCACTTTCCTGGCAAGCATTACGACTAATCAGAATGAGATTCTTGCTGACTGGGGTAAGAATAGATTTTCGATAGATAAATAAATCTACCGGAAAGCAAACAATTGGCAGAGAATATTACAAAGACGATAAAATATCTTAGATGATTATTTTTTTATGATCATAGAACCTAAAGATTGATTTCTGGCGACGTATAGTTGATTGCAGTAATATTTATTGTTCACATATTTTATTACTGCTGATTCTAACAAAACTAGTGGAAAGTGGAATTTTGGCTTAAGGCAAGTTGCATGAACTTCCTGATACGTGTAAAAAATCGATTTAATTAATAAATATATGAATTTTATACGATCTATCTGTCTAACATTTGTAGACTTGCCTAAATATCTACATGCCTAACAAACCGATTCTGCCGCACAACAGATCAATGTTATGGCAAGGCTGTGTTATAAAGAACTTTCCATACTAAATATTGCCATAACCATATGGTTGCTATGCAGTATGGCGTTTTTCTCAGATAGAAAACCGCACCAATGTCAAAAAACTCTTAGATAACAGGGGTTTTCTCACCCAGCTTCATAACATGCAACTGACGTTGCAGTTTATGTGTAAAACGCCTGAATGCACAGCAAATACATGACAGTATGCAGTATGATTCAGTAGCATAATGTATGGAAGTCGAAGCGTAACATGGCCTTGCCATAACATTGTTCTGTTGTGTGGAATAGGCCCATAAGTGTCTAACTATCCTCTTTTGTACCTGCCTACATCAATTTATCTGTCTACTTATTGGCCTACCTTTCTATCTGTCGATGCACCTACATGTCAGCCTGTCTACCTATCTATCTGGTATCTCCCTATTTGTCTGCCTGTCTACCTATCTATCTGGTATCTCCCTTTTTGTCTACCTGTCTACCTGTCATTTGTTTATCAATATTTCTACATGTGTATGTATCAATAATAAATAATTATTTGTAATGATCATTTCAGACCACCGAATGTCATTTTCTTTACTTTTTCACCTGGAACTCCAAAATGGCTGTAACGGCCTTCGCAAAAATATCAATTTTTCGCTCCGTCAATATAAGTAAAATGTTGTTTGAATTGGATGCTCTGTTGTTTCAAATCATGTCTATGTCTTACAGAAAATTTAAAGTGATAATGTTTGCATATTGGTGTAATTTCTATAGAATTAAAAAATGAATATATAGGGAAAGCCATATTCATTCTATTTCAATGAATATAGAATAAATGATCAAAATAAATGATTGCTTGCTATTGAGATGTACGAAATTCATTTAAATAACCGTTAATCAAATTTATCTATCACATTCAACGGACATACTCTATTCAAAAACAATCTTCGTCAGATTACAGTAGCAAACATACAAATTGACCTGTACTTTTATGAACTACTTGAATTGAAAAGTTTAGTATGAATATATTGGCATAATAGATGTTAATTAATTTTATGTAAGCGTTACTGTACTTGACGTTCTTTTTATTAACATTGCAAGTTGGACTAAAGCGTCGCCAACAAAGCAAAAGTTCTATTATGGCACACATCGTATAATTCAACTTTGAATTTGCTGCCACAATATTATCGCTTAGTTCTATGGCTTACAATAAGGTCTATATATGTTATGTTATATACGGTCGCGGTACAATGCAGAACCCGGACAAATTGTCACAGTGTTAGCGATTCGCAAGGCTTATGAGTTTTATTAAGGTCGGCACAAACAGCATTCAATAACATGTAATGCTGTTACTGGATTTGATTTTATCGCATTAAGTGAATCTCGTTTATTGGGAGCGGTACAATTTCAACATCAAATGAAACTATTACGCTGGAACGACAATCTCATTTTTTTATACGAACCACACATATAATTGTATAAAAGAAATTCTACGATGTATCTGATGAAAACATATCTAGATTCAAGAAAATCGTATAAAGGGCTTGGTATGATAATGGCATTTTTAACTAGTTAACACAACGAATAGTGTCATGGTTTTGTGTCGTTTTATGACGTGTATATT
Source organism: Ctenocephalides felis (assembly GCF_003426905.1). Taxonomy (NCBI): domain Eukaryota; kingdom Metazoa; phylum Arthropoda; class Insecta; order Siphonaptera; family Pulicidae; genus Ctenocephalides; species Ctenocephalides felis. The sequence goes on along the minus strand of NW_020537324.1, from coordinate 19,674,110 downwards.
CGTCAAACACATAATAAGTGGCATTGGTAAGATATCGGATGATAAATATAATTTTTTTTATAAAATTCAAAAAATGCTATTAAATTTTATTTATTTGTTAACAAAGGCATATATGTATTACATGTGTATTAAGCTAAAAACGCATTAAATTCAATAAAATATTATACATGTAAATATAATAATATAAACTTAGTTTTTGAAGAACAAAAACTATTTTTAAACAGTACGATCATGATTTCCACATTTCAGGAAGTTCAAGTGATTTGCCTCAAGATAAAATGCCCTTAAGTCTTGAAACTACTAATTTTATACATACCTACATAGCCTTAAAATGAAAGATTTAGAAAATGAGAGGAAATATCATAATCAAGAAAACCAATGATGACAATAACTTCAAAAGAAAAATAAAGAAATATAAAAAAAAATGAAGACAAAAGAGATTGAAGAGATATTTAGAGATATTTAAATATAAAGCTTGTAAATGTAGAATGAAATAAACATAAATGATATGTAGTATACATATACAGTGGCAATATATATAAAATATGAAAATTGTTTCATAATCCCTTATACCAGGCACCCACCCCATCCTGACCGAGATATGAAAAAAAAAATATTCTGAACAAAATCAATAATTTTTTTTTAAATATTCTGAACAACTTGACATTTCTGAATATATTTGTTTTTTTTTTTAATTTCAATTTAAATAGCAAATTATAACTGTTTTGCACACATTACAACTTACACAAATTACCAGTCAGCTGAAAAATAAAGACGACTAAAGAAAAAATGCCCAAATGATCTGACGCAGCCCACAAGATATTTTTTTTTTGTTATGCACAAAAAGAACTCACAAGCTACACATAATTATTATTATTATTATTATTATTATTATTACATAATTATTTTTTCATTTATTCAATCCTTTTTGCTTTCTTCCTGTTTTCCTTAGTTTTGAATTTCAATGCCAACTTTCAACTTATAGATTGTATTGTAATGTGATTGTTGAAACTAGTAGTAAATAATAAAAAAAATTACACATGACAAATATACTCGTCAATACACAAAATTCTGCCACTTCTCCATGATGAGTATTTGTCCATCACAGTTAACTGGTAAAGTTTAAAAAATAAATTATAAGAATTTTCAAGATGTACGTATGTAAGTAAGGTGCGTACGTATGTTTTACAGATGTTAATCAATCGTTTCAGAAATATATAATTTCCGTCTGTGAGAACTGTACGCAGATATTTCGAAGTTCGTCAGTCAATTTCGTTTCCAATAAATCATTGCTTGCGCGAAAGCAATCACATGAGCGATCACCTCGTAAACAATTATGCCTTTTGGTTAAACATATTTGCATATCTGATCCGCATAAAATAAAAATACGAATAAAAACAACTGTATTTGTGTGTAATACAAATTTCGTGAATTTGACCCCGCGGGGTGAATCGATTTTATTTTCCTCGCACGGGTACGGAGGCTCCGGGAACAAGTGTACGCAAATATCAAAAACAAACAAGGGCACGGAACGCGGACTCTGCTGTTTTTCTAGATATTGTTTTTCTTTTATACCGTGATATTGCGTTTCACTCGACAGATGTTACTTGATGTTTTATTGAATCTATTGTTTCAAAGAAAGTGATTTAAAAATAAACTTTTTTCAGAGGGAGCGCTATTAAATCAGTTAATTTTAATTAAAAAGTCAGCTTGCGATTTTTATGAAGACTTCATTTATTTCTTCAGCATCATGAGAAAAACCGGAAAACAAGTTGAAGCTTGAAATATAATAGCATAATAAAACAAGCAATTTCAAATAATTATTAAAAGAATGTTATATAAATCCGCGAAGAAATAACTGTACAATAATAATAATATTAAATGGTAATCTGCCCAAAGGCAGGTCTTTTATTCTTTCTATTTTAACTTCGACGACGTCGTGCAGGAGGCACTCTTCTTGCTGAAGATGTCCCATCCAGTTTCGTTTTCTTCTCAGAATTGTGCTCAGTAGAGTCCTCTCTTCGCCCACTCTTCTCAGGACTTCTTCATTTGTTATTTTATCTGTTCAATTTATCATTTCCATTCGCCTCCGGTACCACATTTCAAAATTCTTGAGATAAATCTTATCGACCTTTCTTAGAGTCCATGTTTCCGATCCGTACAGAGGTATGCTCCAGACTGTACAGTACAACAAGTACTGTACAACAAGGAAGAAATTTGTGTATTGATGAGTGTATTCGTTAAGCGATAAAACTATAACCATTTACTATTTTTCCAATTTTTGAAAAAAAAACAATTTTCTGAAATGGTTAGATGTTTTGAGGCTGTGACAGCATAAATTGTACTATGTGTCATTTTTATCTTAAAACAATTTGCATAAACGCCCAGAAATGTAGAAATAATAAATACGAAAAAAATTCAGCTATATAAATAACATTTTCACTATTTATTTTGGAAATAGTTTTTGCTTTTTATCAAAAACGATTCTTACTTTTTTACATTTATATGTATAATATTTCATTGAATTTAATTTGTTTTCAGTTTAATCTGTATGTGATATATGTAATTGTTAACAAAAACATAAAATGCAGTAATAAAACTTTTGAATTTTGTAAAATAATGTCATATTTTATATATATATATATATATCCTATTCCGGCCAATTTTGCTCCTTAAAACTGATTTCTTCATTTTTTTCTCCTTCTAAATCTGATATTTTCCAATTCTAGCCTTTCTTTTCTTCTTACATTTAATTTTATTCAAATTGAACTCAACAACTGAAATTTTATTCAACTTCAAATTAAATTATGTATTATTAAAATTAAATTAATATTTTAAATTGAATTATTATTATTAAATTATTTTTGAAGATTCGGGAAGAAAAATCCTGAAGTAAGTAGAAGAAAGAAGAAGCTGGATTCAGGAGAAAGAAGAATTGGTCAAATTATTATAATGTTAAATATTGAATGGATATAAAAATAAAAATAATGTATGTGGCTAAAAAAACTACTTTTAACTTCTACTTGTCACTTCTATATCTATGCAATTTCAAACCAAGAATTCAAATTCTATTTAATTTTAACTCAAGAGATACTAATCTTATCATTTCAAATTCTATGTCATTTCATATATTTATCATGAGTTCGATTCGTACGACACAAAACTGTGCGCGTTGCTCGATGTGAGCGCCACAATTAACTGGTGAAGTATAATTTCACGAATGTGAAGATGAGTATCTACAGCTACTTCATTTCAAAAAAATAGGTCGTAAACTCTCAACAGTGCTAAAATTTCTAACGACACGTTGTATTGTCCAAGTTAACAAATTCATTCCATGATGAATGGTTTTTGAGGCACGCTTCACATTATACACCCCGGCACGTGATGCCTCGTTAGCATAGTTTTAATATTGCAAAGTGTATTTTCGTGCTTTGAGACTGAATGCAACATGACTATCAAGAACAGAAATCATCGGGTTGGGTTATTTGTAACAGACAGGTGTCATTCGGTAACCCCTTCGCCCATTAATCTCGAATGTTATCACGCAATATGTGGGATTGTTCCTACAAAGTGTCGTCGAGAGCAGAAGCATTTAATTTATAAATGTATATTTCAGTAGTTTCGCAGTTAGAAAGTTTTCTGGCATTTGTCAAGTAATTGTTTTTTACTATGTAATAATATTTAATTAAACATTCCAACTTAGTGACTAACAAATTTCTAATTCTTAATAAAATTAATATTACGACAAAGATGTGGTAGATATACACTCATGCAACTTCACATGTTATTAAACATTTATTTTATATTTTTAATTATAAACAATTTTAACATAATTTTTCACTTTAAAAAAAATATATGATGAAAATTTCTTCTGCATAAATCAATATAGTGCTCAAAGTAATACATAGTGTATCTATTAAAAAATAAGCATTAAAACTATACTTTGTAAATTTGAGCATTAAAATTTTTTACATAATTTTTTACATTCTCGAATTTTGAAAAAAATCGAAAATTTGGAATTCGAAGACGAGTCTAGTACTGATGAAATCTATGAAGAAGACTCTGAATAGAAGTTTTTAATATTAGTTGCTAGGTAACGAAAACATTCCGTACATCGTCGATGTTTGTGATTTACTTGGCAAAAGACTTGAAAAAATATTCATTTTGTAAAATTTATAGCGGAGATCACAAAAAGTTTTGCAATTACCTCGTTTATTAAAATCCTCAATCATTTTCATGCTTCTACATAAGACATATCCATGTCCATTAATGAAAGTGAAAGGCAAGACCTGTTGCTAAAACTACTAGCACAATGCTCTAAATAAATGTGATTACAAATTATTGAGCAGTGTTATAAATTTTATTGTATTTATAGACATGACGAATTTAAAATGATTTGTGGTAATAACAGTATTGTACATAATAACATGGCTGTAATATGAAATATAGAGCATGGCATGTGCAAATGCAATTTGTGAAATTGAAGTTGTAAATGATCTGATTTCAAATTCTATGGAATGAACGATAGTTGTAAAGGAATATGTGAAGGTCGTAACATGATAAAATAAAGTGCTTTTTTTTCAATACTTTTAATCATCAATTAATCTAAATTAAACTTAAATGAAAAATTCCTCTTGTCTATATTACTAAATTGTGATTCAAACGCGTTGTTTTAATATGAAAACGCGCTTGTAAACAATGAATTTGAGGAAAATTATCATAACAGTTGACTGTTATATCTGTAACATTTTATTCCTTCAAAAACAACGTATTTGTTTTACATGATCGGCAATATAAACAGAACTCATGAAATCATAATGAAACCATCTGCTTTTCAATGTTAGATAGGGAAACAAATTATTTTTGCGAAAAAAATATAAAAAATACGATAATTTGGAATGGCATAATTTACTCTCATGTGATGCAGATATTATATTTTTTATTTCTATTTGTGTCTGTTTCACAAATTTACAAAATAACAGCAATAAAATAATTTTACAATCATAGGTACTAAGCTAGTCAGTTATAAGAAATCTATCATTTTACTTCATCAATGCACCTCTTACAAATAAATACTATTATAAACCAAAGCAATCATTTTTCACGTTTTCAAGTTTCAAACAAGTATTTAAAGTTTTCTGATATAGTCTAATTGATAATAAAAGTAAATCTGGTCCTTTAGAGTATAAAAGAGTGTCTGTGTACAATGTAACTATCAACTTTTATAAAAAGCGTTAGGCCGGGTCTCTACAATTGCTATTAAATAAATACATATCGTCACATTCAAAACTCATTTTACAGTGCACATCCATGTACTTCAAAGACATTCAATACTAGAAATAAATAAACTTGCTTCTACATAATAAATTAATACAAATTGATTCACTTTTTTGCATAGATTTATTGCCGATCAAAATAATCTAATTTTTAAGACAATGTGCTGGGTGAAAAATGCATTGAAAGAAATTATCTCCAATGAGACATTTCTTTTTTTTCATAAATAGTTTTTTTTCATGTCTTCATATAGAGTGTCAATTCGCACCCTTGTGGTGCGTTCACAATGCATCTTGAAATTTTAGATTGCGCTCTCTGTATTATATTTATATTTGAATTACTTGCGCACGCCCATAGTTCAATTCCGTATGTCCAGATTGGGATAATTATTGTTTTATATAATAAGACGGCAACCTGAACAGTTCAAATTTATTCTTACAATTTCTGTAAATGTAATTAATTTTTATTGAAGTATTAATAGCGGGTAAGGGCTATTTTTCTACTTGGAAACATATTCCTATTAATATTTCTAAGTGAAATCCGACGTCACTTCTGGTTAACATCGAGCCAATTCGAAGCAAATATCGAACCTGAGATCTTTGAGTCAAATTCCATTATTCTAACCCCTTACCTACGGGCTAGCCTTTGGTATTTTAAAATGCTCTTTTAATCTAAATCTAGCTTTTTACTCATCCTATCAATGTACAACATTCAACAAATATTAAATGGATTTTTAAATTCTTTTCAAACATTCATATGACGTGATACTGGGTTTTCCACATGTGGATGTATTTTTATTTTCTAACTCTACATTCAGATGAAAAAAATTGTCTCGTGTTTTCATAACACATATTTGAATTCAATTCATAATATGAATAAAATTCTGGTAAGATATTATATTAGAAATATCAAATAAAATTAAAGTTATTATATTTAGGGCAAATGAGCAATTTTACATGTGTAGAAATATAATGTAAGATATAAAAAGGAATTGGGTGACTAAAGCAAACAAAAAAACAAGTGTAGTAACCTACAAGTTCAAATGACCATTCATCACGTGTACAAAGCTCGCGTACAAAGAATTTGAAGTAATAAAATAATATTTGAACAAAAACCTATTACCTATAACAAATTTCAAACATTGTTGTTGAAGAAACATGCCGACACGCCTGATACTAAACAAAACATAAAAACAAGAAGCCGAGTGCAAGAAGTTCCAGCGTCCGGAACCGTGTTGCGCTTCAAACAAGCCGTTTTGTGAAGATTACATATTACATTAGTTTCGATGTCGCCGCGACTGTACTGGGAAAGCGACTCTCACAAAGCCAGAAGTGCTACGAGTCAAGCACGGAACCAATCTTGCGGTGAAGAGAACCCACGTTCATTGTGTGAAATTTGTTGTGAGCTGCAAAAACTGAACAGTCTCGTCTCTTGCTGAATCGAAATAGATGGTGAGAGACCTTATTGAAGGCGATACTGCACACGAGACAATTTTTTCATCTAAATGTAGAGTTGGAAATAGAAATACACATCCATATGTGGAAAACCCAGTATCACGTCATATGAATGTTAGAAAAGAATTTGAAAATCCACTTTATCATTTAATATTTGTTGAATATAGTGCATTGATAGGATGAGTAAAAAGACAGATTTAGATTAAACTTATAATTAGAGCATTATTTTGCATACGTTATACCCCTTAAATAAGTTCTGCAAAATAATGCTCTAAATTTAATCTAAATCTGTCTTTTTACAATTCTTTAAATTTAATTTTGCCAGTTCTTTGAACCATTGGTTCGCCCGCAAGGAAGGGGGTTACAGTAATGGAATTTGATTCAAAGATCTCAGGTTCGATATTTGCTTCGGGCAGCTTGATGTCAACCCGAAGTGATATTGGATTTCACTTATTGTTAGAAATATTGACAGCAATATGTTTCCAAGAAGAAACAGCCCTTGCTCGCCATTAATACTTCAATAAAAATTAATTAAATTTACAGAAATTGTGAGAATAAATTTGAACTGTTCGGGTTGCCATCTATAAAAAAACTGATGTAATTAGTTAAAAGTAATCAGGTCATATCTAATCAGCTCCTTGTCAATACGAATCGAATGCTTTTTTAATCATTTAAATCAGTTGATCCGTGCTCTCGAAATCGTGGAAGAAAAATTGTATCTAAACATAATAACAGATTCTACATACATGCTACCTATACCCACATGTATCAATTTTTTCTAATTATAAGATATGCTAAACTGTTCAGAAACCTTTGAAACGTAAAAATATATAAAAGCTTTCATTTTCGCTTTTTTTATGATTACTGTAACTTTTTTTAAACTTTTTAACTACGGAAAATTGAAAAAAAATATATAATATTCGTAAGTATAAGCAGATAATAGATTTATACATTATAGAGGGTTAGGCTAAGTTTTTGTATAAGAAAGATTTTGTTCTAACAATTCTGATAAAAACGAAACCAATTTGAAATTTGTACTATTTGGGGTATAGTAAGATATCACGTGTATATTTGTTATTTGATTTTCGTAAAAAAAATCTGAACATTTTCAAAAAAAATCAACCATTTTATAATTTTTTTTTGTAACTAAAAATGTACGTGATTTTTGGTGGGGGAGGGGGGTAATTTTGTATATCACCACATAACACCAAGGTGAAGGGGGACCAAAAAATTAATGACGTGATTAATAGACGCCCCTTTAGCTGTTGGCTGTTGATAAAACATGTCTGGATTTCCAAAATTTAGATTAGAACACAAATTAAAAAAATATATCTGTAAAATTAATTTTAAAATTTTACATGTAAATTTCATCAATAGCAATAGTTATTCCATTTAACCAATATTTTGAGAAATCATCAGAATAAACATATATTACTTTATTTCTAATTTTTTTTCAGTTTTCTATTAGTCCATATAACTGTATTTCGGGATATATTACAAAATAATCTAATTTTCCATCATATTTACATCGCTGGTTACTGCTTCCTCGCGTTCTGCTTAAATCACTCTCCGTCAAACGTCAAAAATTTAATTGAAAACAATCCGACCGGTAAGAGAGAATGAAATCGTGTATAAAGAATAAAAAAAACAATACGCACAAAACATTGTTACAGGGACGTTGGTTTTTTTCTCTGCATGTTGAAATTGCCTCCATATTCACGGTAACAAAAAAACATTAGAATTGGCCATTGAATTGAAGGGCTTGATTTAACGGCAAGTGTAAATTGAATGTAATGAAATAAATCGTTTTGTTTGGGACGGATCGTGGAAAAACTAGCACACTGGAATTTATACGTGAGGATTCCGATATACAAAAAACTGCCAAAAAAGGGGGAAATCAAAAGTGGACATTATTGGCTGCTACGGCTTCAGAATCATCAATACCAATCATAATATTAGATACTTAATTTAATTAATATTTTTAATAATTATTAGGTATAAATTAACAAAAATAAAACTGTGAAATATATCATATTTTTTTGTTATATTCATTTCATATTTTAAATTATAGAAGGAACTTGAAGTGTACATGTTAAGACAAAGTGTTTCAATTACTCAATGTATTATTTTTCAAACATGTTTGTATTCATTCACTTCACACATCCGAAAAACTCTGCCATTACCAATCTACTCCACCAACTCCACACTTGTTTTTAGCGGAGATCGCCCCTTGAGAGAAGTAAAAAACAATGTTACCAATGCCATTCATTCTCTACTCGAAAAACGATTTTAGCACATCACTAGCGATATTCAAAACGTTTTTATATATAGAAACAACAAAATGTAAATTTTGCTGCGTGTATTCTGAAAAGCAATTCGATGTAACCAATAATATATACCGGAAATCACATCCAAAACCATCTTTGTTCCGGAATAGAATTTTAAATTCATGCGCATATATTTTGAGTTTTCGGGTTTGTATGATGGAGTGCGAATTGGCAGGAAAATCATCATTGGTAAATGGCACACTTATATCGATTATAATTTTTTGGTCCATATTTTTGATTGAAAACAATATATAGGATTCTCAGTTTTTGTGCATAGAGTAAATGATTTAAATTCTTTCAAGTATATTAACATGATCATTAAAATGATTTGTAAAAATTTGGCAAAGTATTTTTTTATTTATAACTGTGTTCAGTTTGAATAAATAGATAGATCTTAATTTCTTATTATCAAGGATATAAAAAATAAAATGCATTTAATGTCATTTATAGCAAATGAAAACTTTATCAAACAAGTTTGCGTTTCAATCATCTACGATGCCAATTTCAAAATATATTCGCTTTCAATAAAAAATAATAGTATAATACGAATAAGATTCGCTGTTCCGACGATATGACAATTGATATAATTTTACTGCGACTCCATAAAATAATCCATCCGTAAGTCATGAATAACAGAATCCCAAAGAGATGATAAAATCTTCCTAGAAACGTAACGTATAGGATGGAATCGTATAGTTCTATGGAATGGACCAAGTTTCATCCTTGCACGAACAACGTGGAACACAGTACGATGTGATATATTATGTATATGTATTACACAATGGCAGAAGATCTAAGATACAGTGGCGAATTGGATCATATTTCATAAATTTGGTATTTGGTTTTCCCGTATGCAGAGGGAAAATGAGGATATTTAGTATCAAATGATTCGACTTTACCGGAATGCTTTGAATAAAGTTTGATGAAGTATTGATCCTGGTTTGCTGGATCGATAATCAATTTTAAATATAATTATGTAGTTATGATAGCTTATCAAAACTGAAGAATGTGCAATATAATAAAAAAATCATAAGTTTTCATGATCAAGCAGGAATCGCTGGGTGCACATACTAACAACTTCAGTCGTTACCAAAGTATCAAATAGCAAAAAATCAAGAGAAGATGTAAATAAAAATGCCTTAAGAATTTGCTACTCATAATTTTACTTTGTATAATTTCTCTTTAGAAAGAATAATCTCAGTAAAAACTAAAAGTAAAAGTTTTCATTTGTTTCTAAATTTATCATTCTTACCATGATCAAAATAAAAGAATTTGATTGGCTACTGCGTAAAAAGTTTAAGCTTTCTGTTGAAAATAAGTTGCGGCTATATAAATCAATTATTAAACCAATCTGGACCTACGGAATTGAGCTCTGGGGATGCAGAGAACTCAGTAAAAATTTTACGTACAATTCTTAATTCTCCGTAGTACGTGACAAATGAAACCATTCACAGCGACCTCAATATGAAAACGGTGCAATTAACGTTCAAAGAATTCAAGGAAAAATACAAGCGCAAACTGGACTCACATTCGAACCCATCTATAGTTGACATTACTCAACCTTTTGGCATGAGGAGATTGAAACGACAATAGTCTTTAGACTAAGTCATAGATTAGGTCTAATATAATATCATATTAATTGTAAAACTGAGAAGTTCTCATTGTAGTTCTTCTTAGGCATCGCTCTTAAATATTGTCATTTTAGCTCATAGGAATCTTTATGTATTTCTGATTGCTAAATAAAACTGAGTTTAAAAAAAAAACATTATCCTCGTCTGGCAGTGAAAACAAATGTGGTTGGAAAACGATGCAAAATGTCAAATAATGAATTTTGATTTCCATTTTAAATATTCAAGAAGACTGAAGAAGAAGCTGCCCGAAGATAATATGGAGGAACCATAGAACTACCACAACCTTATATAAACAGAATAATTGAATCATTTATTGAAGTGATTCTCTGAATATGATTGTAATATTGATCCGATAAATTTATATGTGTGTTTGCAAGTGTGTGTGTATGTGTGTGAGTGAATGACATAAGCCAAATAGCTCATAGAATAGTTATGTATTCTGATTGCTATTGAAAATAAAAATTAAAAAAAAAAAAAAAAAAAAAAAAAAAATATTTTTTTTAAATTTGTATGGAATGTGAATTGAAATCCAACTTTGTTAAATAAAACTCCATATCATATTTCAGATCTTTTACTAGTGTTCCATCCCACTCTCGGATATAAACAATGTATCTCGGAAATGATTTTATGGCAGAACACTTACATTGCTCTTATGATACAAACGTGACCATAAGCAATCCAGTGAGTATATTACAACGCATTTAGATATATCAGCAAATACATAAAGGTTTACTGTCGAACTATACAATATTACACAAGTTACCATAAATATTTGTTGAAAGTTTGCATCCAGAGCAACGTGTTCCGAAGCTATTATATATGCAAATTAGCACATAAAAGCGCATCCAAAAGCTGAACTAGCTTCAAACTATTATAAATATCTATGAGAGATCGAATAAATTTGGCTCTGTAGAACAAGGAGCTGTAATTTCCCTGTTTTGTGCATGCCCATCCAATCACACTGGAGCCGCGTGAACGGTAAGAGCATTGTAAATAACATTACCTGAGCGATACTGTTCCGCGGAGTTGCGTTATAATTCTCTAGCGCCGTTCGATGCATGTAACAAGAGACAGGTAACCGACGCTGTTGCTTGCACTTTCGTGCCGATTATATCACTATGCTTACTTTTTGTATACTTCTAAGATGAGAAAACACGAGGAATAAAGCATCTTTAGTAAAAGTGGTTCTTGTTGATATAATGGAAATTGTAATGCAAAATTTCTTAATGTTATCGACGTGGAACGAATGGGAACAAATGTATCTTTTGTTTCAAATTTTGGAACCAGTGAATCAAGTTTATATTTAAATTTTTTATCAAAATAATTATATATGGAATTAAAATAATTTTGGAAATGTAAAGTTTTGGAAATTGTGACAAGTCTAGTTAATTAGTACTTCGAACAAAAATGGCATGTTATGAAATCAATAAGCACTCGATTCTTAAAAAAAAAAAACATTCTAATAGATTCACTACTACAGTTCTCAATGGCCAGGCGTCAAACGCATTAGGTGTTTTCGGATAATAAACACCACATTTATTTTTGTGTTTGTAATAGTGGTTTTGGAAAAATACAGTATTTAAATTATGTCACATTAGGGGACGTCCATTAATCACGTGAGGTTTTTAGGTGAAATCACGAAATATCACGTGGAGGAGGGAGGGCCATAGTAAGATATCACGTGTATTTATTTTATAACAGATTTTTTTTTTAAAAAAATCAAACATTTTCAAAAAAAAAACAAAAATGTTACAGTTCAATCACATAACTAAAAATACACGTGATGTTTGGTAGGAGGGGGTTAATGGTGAATATCACCATGTATCACCAAGGGGGAGGTGGTCAAAAAATTCATGAAAACTCGCTCACGTGATTAATGGACGCTCCTTTATATCATTATATAATTAACTGTACATAGTTGATTGTGGTTTAATAAATAAATAAATAAATAAATTGCACTTGTGTCCTGTAATTTTTCAAAACATAAATAGTCCTATTTATCCCTTTCCAATTATTGCAAAATTTCTTGCTCTAATATAACACAGAATTCAAATTTTATGAGAAACTATAGAGACTGAAACAGTAAAACAAAACAGCGAGAAATTGAATATGTTGTTAATAAAACATGGAAATGTAAAACGATAAAAAATTAAAAGGATAACAGAATATTAAATCAAAAGAATGAGCATAAAAAATAGCGGGATTGCAGAACTATTGGCGAGCAATTGTGGGTGTAATTTTTTTTTTTTTTTAATTTCTAGCTAACAATATTTCATGTCCATAAATTATTTTAAACCTCAACAATTTTGTATTACAAAACTTTAATAATTGATTAACAAAAAAAAATAAATAAATTATTTTGAGCTTATAAAAGAGTTTAGCACATAAGGAAGAATAAGCAACACATGGTTGATAAACATAATAAGTATAAACTAGTAGTAATAAAATACATAGTATGTGTTTAGAAGAAGATTTGATATGAATTAATGATTTGCTTCTGCAGATTAAAGTTTTTTGTGTTTTGATTTTGTCAATTCCACTTTGAAGAAATTCTTCTAAATAATTAACCAGCTCTCAATGAACTGTGCACACAGTTTTATGTCGTGAGAATCGAGGTAAAATGTTAAGGCAATATACTATTTATTACTATATAACGCGCGGTCTATTTTTTGCAACTTTAATTTTTATAATTAAACCACTTCTCATAGGCCTATAATATTTTACAAGGTTCGGTTTGACTCTATCAAACTATCATCATGCGAAGTTTCATAAAAATCCCAGAAGAGTAAACCTGAAGCTTCTCTTGTAGGTTTGTTTCGGCATAGTCTCAAAGCATTTTAATATCTTGAAATTTGAGAATTAGAATCAAGGATAATTAAGAATTTATACGCATTTTTACGAGTATGATCGTCAATATAAAAAAATTTCCAAGAAAGTATATTTGTCAATCACAGTTAACTGGTCAATTCCATAAGGAATACAATTCTGAGGATTTAAGGAGTAGTCTTCAAATTGTGAAAGGATAAAGAAGAACTGCAATTTGCTGGAACTTCTCGTACCGTAATTAAAAATCTTGGTTCAGAACCCAAAAAAATTATACTAAATATGTACACATTATTAAAATCTCTATAAAATATCTGATAATTTGATGTACATATGTCCAATAAATATTGTTAACCCCCAAATGTTGTCAATACAAGTAAAATGTTTTTGCCTATGCCAAAAACTAATCAGTACGTCTCCTTATCAACAGCAATCGAATGTTTTTTGAATAATTGGAATTACATTACATTACAAATCAAATTACATACAATTCCAATATTGTATAGAGTAGCAAATTAGATATTTTATTCTAAATTACTGTAACTACTGTTTCATTATCATTACGTAGTAAACTTCATTTTTCCGCAATACCTGTTCTATATACGAGTATTCAATCTATGAGAATCGAAACGATTACCTAGATACATAAAGCAGTTATCCCGATTCTTCGCGTTGTATAGCACAGGATAAAAGGCGTGCATCCAATATTATAAAATTCAATTAAAATCATCCATAAATAATAGACATTAAAAGCGATTTGTAAGCGAGCTAGGCTGTGAACCCGAAGAACGCTATGTGAAGCGAGAGCGCATCAAGGCATGTTGTATATGACATGGCAGGCAGCGTTTGACGGAACCGGAATAGCTGGTTTTAAGTAGGCAAGGGTACGATTAGCCCGTCCGGCTCACGTCGCGTACGCTTGAAACTGCTTCAGGGTTGGAAATAATAAAACAAAATTTTCTAAATATATATTTTACTAGAAAGGCATTAAGGCAAATTTCTGGAACTGCCCGTACCGTAATTAAATATTCGAGGTATAAAAATAATAATCATTTAAAAATTGAGTAATGATTAATAACAAATGTTTTAAATATTTTCAAATAACTATTATACTGTAAATATCATCACTTCTATTTTATAGATCTACTATAAGTGCATGTATTTGAAAAATGGCCTTTATATATGTTTACTAGAAAGACACAACCTCATCTTTGTCCTTATCTCATATTTTTAAAAATTATATAAGAGTTGAAACTGAATTGCAAAGTTACAATTATTTATTTGAAGTAGGTATATAAGTGAAATTTAAAAATTTTGAAATTTTTAGAAAAACTTTGTATGTTTTTGCTATTTTAGGCGCAAAATCACGGCGTCACCTAAATATCAATGGAAGTGATTCCATTGAGTGGCGTTTAATGATAAAATGTAGTACATAATTGTTATCCGTAAAATGGTAGAATATTATTAGATCTTTTAACCAATATTAGTAGGTGCCATGAAATGAACGAAAATGTCTGTCCCTTAGCATCGGACACAAAGTCGTCCCTTAGCACCGAACAGTAAACATATTGATATTTCTTGTGAGAGTTGACGTAATTTATTTTGATTATTTAATTTTGTTCTGTATGAGTTCTAACGGTCACTACATACCCCGTATGTAGTATTTCCTAGTCAAAAAATGAAAATCTTATGATGAATGCTCCAGTTGAGAGCATCGGTGTGGCCCAGCCAAAAGGGTGGATGAATAGTGATTTTTTTTGCAATATCTAAGAATATTCATCAAACACAAATGTGCAGACATTCCAGAGTGTGGGGATGGCTACCTATGTGTTCAATACTGGTAATTTTGAAATGTCCGGTACTAGGTGCCACTTTGTAAAATCATATTTCATGTTACCAAAGTTTGATTGATAGTATTAATTATTTTTAGCAAAGGTTGCATTTTGTTAATTTAGTTTGATTTCTACCTTTGTTATCTAACATAAGTCATAATTTAATAAGCATTTCGTAAAATATTTTTTGATTTACTTATAAATAACCTTAGGTATCCGGCACTCGGGGAATTCCCCCTAAATAAAATATTTAAAAAAATGAATAAAATGTTAAAAAAGATCATCACATATCACCGAAAAGTTGAATAAAATGATTAAAAACATTATAAACAAATATATTTATGAAAGAAGAGGCTAAAGAAGCTTAAAAATACATATTTTATGTATATATGTATAAATTCTTTAAATTCACGATCGTTATACTTATAAGCAAAAATCAATTATGCTTTCGCCGTGATAGTCTAGCCCTGAAACTCTGGGAAAGTATTCATATTTAGTAACAAGAACACGAGATCCTATTTCCTTGTACCAAGTTAAATAGCAAATTGATTACAATATCTGTTACTTCAGCATCGCAAATGTACCATATCCGTTTTGTTTAATCAGCAAATGATAATGTCGCTACTTGTACAAGTATGTCTCGGACCACCTAGTAAGCAAAGTTCAGTAGTGAGTAGTGACCGTTGTCGAATATATTATCCGTTTGTAAATGCGGAAAAGACGTGCATCAAACTGCACGTTTAATATCTCACAATCGCTATTATTTTTAACTTATTTACGATAACATGCACGCACATTAATCCCGAGATATGTAAGACACAAATGTAGGAATTATACATGTGAAACGCGAGTAGAGAACCGCAAGCAAGATAACTAACTATGCACTATGAATAAAATTTATTCCGCTATCTCTCGCTTTTAAAATGAAATACGACCAGAATATGATATTTGGTTACACATTTTTCGTTTTTCATATAAATAAATATTATAACTCACGTGACCAACGCTGTGCTTATAATAAATTCCAGTTTCTCTCACCTGAAACAAAAAAAAATAGAATTAGTATTCGGATATTTGTGTACTATTATTTGAATTTGAATTTATTGTTAAATGCACTTCGATGAAGCTCATTTACACACTCATTATATTTCAATTAGAATATTTAGTGCAATCATGTTCATGAATAATTGCAATTTATTCATATACAAATTATGTTAATATAATTTAAAACTTTAATTTTACGTTTCAGTGCGTAAATAAAATTTGTTTGTAACAAACGGATATAATTTTAAAATTAATGATACGTATAGAAAAGTGTGTCATTGAAAAAGAGTAGTTATTACCCGTTAATTTTGGCACGCACTATACTTAAATAAGCATAACATCAAATTATTGATAATATATACAAAATTAAATATCATTTTAGGTATATTGAATGAAAGTGAAACAGTTTCGATCAATATCTTGTCACGCGAGAATGTCGCATTTGCATTTTCTTCTTGACGAAAGAATAAATTTAAATAAAATACAAATGAATATTAATTACGTTGATAAAGTGCATAATTATCAATAATAACGTATTATAATAATTATAACACTAATATAGAAGGTTTTGGTGATTCTAACACTATTCATATTAATTAAATCTCTTCAATGTAGCATATATAACTAATTTATCACATATACATTTACAGCAGCACTTTGGTCCTTTTTAATAACGGTTGAAAAAAATAGGTCAATTTAATTAATAAAATTGAATTTTTTGATATCGTACACCCTTTATGAAATTAGTGCGATGACGCATGCTGACAGCATGCAATTCGCTTTTATAATAATTAACCTCGTAGTATCGAATTTAATGTTTGCTTTATAGTTGATAATATCAGGCATGGCATACTCAAATTACGGCTTCAAAGCTTTTGTACTTCGTTGAACGAGATAATGAGAATTGCTAATAACTCAGGATTTAAAAAAGTAGTTTTTGTATTGTTTGGTACATCTATTATTAACTATGAAGCTTATATAGAAGCTATACATAATAATCTCATATGGAATTAATAGATAGTGACATTATATTAAGCACGGAGTATTGGAATATTTCACTATGAATAACATTAGTGTAACTCACAATTATGTTGATTAAGAGCTGAACTACAAACTTCGTGATATCAAACCATAGACTAATTTAGCTGATATCTCTAATTCCCTAAAATTTTTTGTTTTAATTTGTAATAATGAAAACCGACAGATGAGTGAAACGCATTTGAAGTAATGGTTCTAGATCTCTTCCAAGAAACACGAGATAAGTACATCTATGCACTATTTGTCACAGTCGTTTTGAGCCATGTAGGCATAGACAGTAACGAAAAATTTAAGTGTGTTAGAAACGAGTTGTTGCCGGTAATAATAATGCATAGGTAACAATACCTGCGGCTAATTCATAACAATGGCGAGCGGCAGATATATTTCAACACGCATCATGTCGGCGACCCGCGGGCTCATCACACAACATCTCCGGAGATATTCACTTAACGTCTCAGATGATTACAGGGACCGAAGAGATCTTTTCACACTTCGAAAGATGATAGCGAAGACTATGCTCAATTTATGAAGTTAGAATGAAAATTCTAAAGTTTTTCAATGAAAAGGCAAACATACTAAAATAAAACACTTTTGAAACTCTAACAAATTCAGGATTTTTTTTAACTATATTAGAAAAAAAAAATTATATATGTATAAATTTATATAAAGCATCTTCGGATGAGTTGATTTTTTTTTATTGTGCATTTTTAAAATTTATTTATTTAAATGTGCATATATGTAAATCAATTTACAAATCTTATGAAGGTAATATACATTTTCATTAGAATACAAATTCTATCGAAATCAAATATTGGAAGAGACATTTCTAACCCGATTAGAATATTCAAGCTGCAATCATAATGAATATGAAATATCCAATTTATTATAAAAATCTAGTAATTATATATTTTGTTGAATAATCATCAATTAAATAAAATCAGTTTTATTTCAGTATACGAAGAAAAACGAAGTTTAAATCGAATTGAATCATCATTAATTCTTTTGTACAATTTAGATAACTTTTCTTCGAACTAATTTTGGTAATGATTTTGTAAGATCACAAGAGTTTGCCATTTCAAATTTACTTAATAGTTGGAAAATATATGTAGATAGTAGACAAAAACTTATCGGACTCCCTGTTTTCGAATTTTTTTATCAAAACCTTGAAGGTGTGCTTTTTTTAACAGCGAGCTTATTCATGGCTTTTAACTGCTAGTACTTATTTATAATGGATGACCACTTACTACCAAAAATAAATGTAATAATAAAAAACTAATGTTTGTATGTTGCTTACTATTTAGCTATCGCACCAAGAATTCATTTAAAAAAATATAACAACTGAGGTCTAAGCTGGTCCAATTGTTAGTGATCGTCAGTCTAAAATTCAATAACACCAATCACCAATGCTCCACTGTTCGTCAGTAATAATACTTTATATGACGATCTAAATATAGATTTTGTAGACTGCGTTATAAGCAGTTCTCACCATTTCCTAAAACTTGGAAATCATCTTAATTTTATAATCGCCCAACTTCTTGAGACACCAGTTTCTAGAAGTATGAAATAGAAGATTTTAAAAAACAATATTGAAGAAATTTGACTTCATAACGTTTTTGAATCACTCGTTGAAGTGAAGTTGACAACTATCGACTTACACAAATTTAGAACAAAGAATTTGACAAAAAATCTCAAAATATCTGTTCGAGCCTCATAAATTTTATTAATCCATCTTCCTCTACCTGAGATAATAAAATAATTTCCTACCCTAGTATAATTATTAAGCTTGTTATAAGAAATTATTCATTCTGTATGTATACCTTGGCCCGATAACAACTAATACAACTTATTAAATTAAATACATTTCTACAAACAATTTCTGAACTATTATTTTCCAATCAGTTCTATATTATTCCAGGTCTGATATAGCCTTTTGATAATTAATTATATCTGGTCCTTCGAGGTAGTAAAGTGTCCGTGTGTAGTGATTTTTTAATTGATTTTGTTAATAAACATTGCGCCAGGCGCTTACAATATTAAGTGGGGAAGGGAGGGGTCTAGTAAGATATGACATAAATTGATTTCTTACTATTTATTCTTATTTTCTTTTCAAAAATTATGTAAAACTTTTTTTCTTGACACTAAAAATACACGTGATGTTGAATGGGAGAGGGGGAGTAATTATAAATATCACAAAATATCACCAAGAAGAGAGAAGTAGAACAATTCTTAAAAATCAATCACGTGATTAATGGACACCCTATAATTTCATGTGTATATTTGTAATGTAACTGAGTAAATTGAACAAAATTGCTTATAAAATTATGTTTATTCTAATTGCTGTAGAAAATAAAATAAAAAAAGAAAAGTAAGAAGGTGATAGTTTCAAACGGTGACATAATTCAAACGCTACGCTTTCAATTATTAAATCCACATACGAATAGTCTTCATTAGATCGAGCATATATACTCTGGCATTATAATTTATAAATACAGTCAATCAATATAGTTAATTGCGACTCTACCCAATGTGTACCCCTAAATTTGGCAAAATTATAGGTAGAAGGATATAGTAATTGAGCAATAAGTAGAGTTTACAATGATCGACTATTAAAATAGTCGTATTGACTTTTAATCCAATTGTTCCTCATCAAACTTGTCACATACATCCGGACATCCAGTTATTAAACGTTTGACCGGTAAGAGTTCGAGTTCTCTCAGAACTCGAAGGCGTTTTAGCGTCATGTCATGCGAGAGACCACCTCCCGGCTACGTCTCGCTGATAACGAGACCGTTGTACTATAGCACGGGAATACGTTCCCTTCGGTGCGCGATCAATCTGTCTGTCATTGCTCGCATCGCTGCTTGCCGCAGACGTTGTTCAGTACGAACACTGCTCCGATGATGCATTTCAAATCCACTGATATGACGTGGAAATTCCATATGTTCCTGTACATGACATTGTTTTTATGTTCAAGATACAGCTGGCATCGGCGGACGCCTGTAACAATGTATCATTGATGGTCATGCCAAGGAGGGCAACTGAAGAAGAAGATTATGCTATTGGATTCTAGATCAACGTTCATGAAACAAGAAGGGCTGTTATACTCCATACCATGGACTATGTAGTCCATAGTACAACGACTTTGCAATATGTAACCCGTTCGCTATGAGAGGACTGTTCTAGAAGTATCGCTGCTGTACGAGCCAGTAAACCGCTCGAGTATTAGTTATACAAAATATTTTTTGATTTTCCAATTAATATGGATAAAAATTATATATCTAAAATACTAAAAATTGCAATATAAGTTAGAATGATTTCTCAGAGTAATAAATATTGAAGCAAATTGTTGCCTATAGACAGCATTTGTATTTGTCAAGCAGATGTCGTCTATAGACGACGCTCGTAAGAGTTAATTGTGGATCTCAAATACAGGGTGTGTGATAAACACATAAATTAGTTAAAAACTACATTTATGATAACTGTGTCAGAAATCGGATACGAAATTTGCAGATATTCTTCTTAAAAAATAAATATCAACCAAAAAAGTTTTTATTATTATAACTTGAACTTAACTCTAAGACTAACATATTAAAAACTGAAAACGTCTTCCACAAAACACTTTGTCTAAAAGCACATGCTTGGCCCTTTCGCTACAAGGGTAACACTGCTGTACGAGTCAACAGGTCGCCAAGGTATTTATTACAGAAAAAGTTTCAAGAATTTTCAATCAATTTGAATTTCAATTGAAACACTTCTGAAAATAACACAAATTAGAATTATATTAGAGACACTCGTACATACAGGTCGTCAAACGGATTTCGCCTTTATTTCTTGAAGCAAAAGGGTTATATTTAATTAAAAATAATTAATATATAAATTAAGGGGCACACAACTAGTGTGAAATTTTGAGAAAATCGATTTTTGTTTTTTTTTTCGGTAGATTACACCTTTAAAAATAACATATTAAAATTTCAAATCGATATCTCAAATAGTTTTTGAGTTATAGCCATTTAAAAAGAATATGTATAGTATATAGTACAACGATCATTTATCTTTAAACGCGTTTTTCTCGAAACAGCATTTTTCGAATTTGCTGCAGTGATTATTCAAAAACGGATGATCCGATCACTATAAAATTTTTTTACATGTTCTTTATATAGTTCTCCGTAAAATGAACTATCGATTTTTTGATCGGATCAAAAATCGAATTTTGGCAGTCGAAAAACGACCAAAATTTTGGGTAAAATTCGACTTTTTCTTTAAAACGCCGCCATTTTGTCAATTTTTGATTTATTTTTTTTATCGTAGTTCATTTTACAGACAATATTATCTAGTTTAACGATAATTTTTTTTTTATTTCATCTACGTAGAAGGCCGGAATCACTGCAGTTAAGGGCCTTTTTTTTGTCGCGCCGTTGGAGATCGACGATAACTTAAAAAATATTTAATTTTTTCCTTCAAAAATTTTACTACATATTCTTAAAACATGTATAAATATATTCCTAAAATTTTGAAATGATTGATAAAGTAGTTTTTTTTATATAAAATCCCAAAAATCACCTTTTTTTAGGCGGTTACACTAGTTGTGCCCCTTAAGTTAGATTGAGAACTTTAGTTATTAAAACTAACTGATTTAAATACTATTTAAACTATTCTATTATGTTATATAGGATAGTACGGGGTATAAAGGTCAAAATTCACACATTTATATTGTGTAAACTAAACCAATTTTATTATGAAAACTGTGTCAAAGTGCAGTTTATATATTTTATATCTTATAAATATCTTGATTTGAAAAAAAAATCCAATAATTGCCTTGAGTATTCCACTCAAATTTTTTATTTTTCATATTTGATGTATTGGAGAATTTAATTAATAAACTAAAAACTATAGTTTATCGAAAATTTCACTTATTAATATTGAATATGTAATTCGAATCTCAAACCAATTAAAAACTATAGATAATCAACTTGATAAAATATGCAAAACAAGCGGAAACACTTTGTTTAATATATGCACCACATTAATTATAATTATCATTGAATACTAAAAGCTCACTCACAATTAATAAAATATAATTTAATTATAATGTAAGTAAAAACAAAAAAGCTTTCAAATTAAAAGGATATATTTATTTTAGAGCAATCTTATCGAAATTACTTATTTTATTAAATAAGTGACTATAAAATTAAAGTGTTCCACTCTGATAAAAGATTCTCCTTCCAAATGTTACTTGATCAGCCTTGGCATTGATGAACTGTATAAGAAACACATTGGAGTGCATCGGCTCGGAAAACACAACCGTAAACCAGTGGTGGTCTACAGGATTACAACAGTTTACTGGACTTACAACGCTCATCAGATCAAAATGCGATTACTTAAGTAATAAATACAGGTTTGAGGTATTTTTGTTAGTGACATGTATCAAGGGAACTTCCAATTTGAATAGTACGTCAATAGTAACATATTTGAAATGAAGTAGTGGATTAGAAATCTAATAGAATAAGGCAATTGCAGCACAGTGTAATAGAAAATAATTAGGAAAACATTTCATTTGAGGTAGAAATTAGAGAGATTTTAGTTTTAGCATAAAAAAGGAGGATCTATGTAATATTCGAATAAAGATCAAAATATAAATGAAATTAAGGCAAAAGTCAATTATCTGAATCAATTAATTACTTGTTCTTTGATTGTCGTTGATAATTCAGTTCTATTCTACTATTATTCAATTCTATTAGAGATAAAGCTATTCGTGAACTATAGTTCATAAAAAGTATTCTTACATTCCTTAATGTAACAAAATTTCAAGTTTCCTTGCTATAAATCGAACATGATAGATTAAATAATAAATTATCTCTATTACAGAATTAATTAAACAAAGTTCAAGAATATAACGAGTAAATTAATACGTTAGAGATTCATGAAAAAAAAACTCCTTAATTAATGACATTAATTTATTTTCTCGCCACGTTCTCGTTTTCTTTCTCCCGCGGTTTTTTATTTTTATTTGCGCTAACAACTTATAAGCGGCAACGGGCGAGACGCAATTCATAATAAATTCTGTCGTGCCATGCACAGTATCCGAACACACTCATCACTTTTCCGCGGTTTTACGGCGGAATTGCTGGATTGGCCGCTTTTTTTAAATTTCAACGAAACTTTTTATAGCAACAGCAGCAGTTTTTAAACATAACCAATTACATTACCGATACAAACATAACCATGTCGGTATCGGCTACAGGGCCGTCTAAACATTGCCGCAGGATAAAAATGTTTTTATTTACTACGATAACTTATATGAACAAGGGAAACAACATTTAGTGAAAATCTAGCTATGAAAAGTCAGTAATTATGATGACTTTACAATAGTATTTTTTTAATTTTATCTAATCTATCAGAATTGAGAGTTCTATAAGCTGTTGTGAAGAATTTTTTTGCTAACCTCGTAGCTTGACCATAGATGGCATGTTGCCCAATCCTTCTCTAGGTGGTCAATTTGATTCTAACAATAACTGTAATAATGATAGCCCATTATTAAATGCACCAATGCCGATTTCAGGTTATTTTCACTTGGAATATTTCCAAGTCGATATCTAAAAAAGTAAGAATCGATGTCACCTGATGTCGCCTTTATACATCAGGCTGGTCAAAGTGGAATCAAGTCCAGGACTGATTCCGATCCAATCGTTCTAACCACCTATCTACAAGCGAGTAATTTTTTTTTCTATGTCTAATAAAAGTTGATTTATTTAAAATAGTTTTACAATGCATAAATGAATCACTTTTGAACTTGAAATTTAAAGGTACGTAAATAGAGAAATAATTTTTACCATCTCATAATTAAAAATAAATTTTGCAAGATGTGTATTTAGATGTTGAGCTAACTATAGCTAAGGAGAGCTAAGTAATGTGCTATAATTTTCGGTAGTTCGATTTATAAACTAAATAGGTAATTTTCTGAAACGAACATCATACAAATTATGAAGTCGCTCAACTTGTTGAGACTCCAGTTTCAAAAAAAACTGATAAAGATTCTGGATGATAATATTCAAAGCATTTAGCATTACTACATCTTTGGAAAACTGAGCTGAATTGGTAACGAGAGTTAAGGGGTGTCCATTAATCACGTGAGGTTTTTAGGGAAAGGGGGTTTGACAAAAAAGCACAAAATATCGCGTAGAAAAGGAAGGGGTATAGTAAGATATCACGCGGTTTATTTTTTTTTAATTTTTTTTTTTTGATTTATTATACATAGCAAGCTATACAAAGTACATTCAGCTACATGTGTTACAGTTATATATTAATTGACGGCGTGAGAAGGATCGTTGAAAAGTTCAAACATTTTCAAAAAAAATCAATCAAATCAAATCAATATCACCACGCACCACCAAGGGGAAGAAAGGGAGTCCAGAAAACCTTAAAAGGCCCCCTAAATCACTCATTGGAGTGTCTGTTGATATATTATACCAAAATTTAGCAGTGAATGAATGATTTGAACTAAATGGTTCATAGGATAATGTATTCTAATTGCTGTTAAAAATAAAAACAAAAAAAAGATAATTTGATTCTAAAAATAATAAAGATATGTATTTCAAATGTGTGATATATATTTGTTATACATAATATATTCTAAAATTATTAAGATTGAAAATTTTCAAGAAATACGTTATTCGAATACTTGGACTCCTCTGCACCAAAAATCATTTCTACACAAATTGTATTACAAGCAAAAACAATCTAGACTTAAACTTCAAGATAATATTGAAAAGAACTCGAAACGTTGTTACCGGCGCTTCGTATAAAACTATACCGGCATTTCCGCCTGTCAGAGTTTTAAGAGCTGGTATAAAAGTATTAGAAAATTTCAAACATGCGTCGTTGAAGTTTTAAAATATATTATTCAATCGCTCATACCTGGTTTCTTCAAGTTCTCGTGTTCGGCGTTTGCAGCCGACACTTACATAAGTTTGTTCCGCACATTCGTGGTTTACTTTTTCTACGGCGCGACAGAGGGTGGAGAACAGTGGTATAATAGTAGGTACGTCAGCGGTTTCCAACCTTTTCTTCCTTGCGCCCCCCTTTCGAATGAAAAAAATATTTTGCCCCCCCCCCCTTCTTATTTTTCTAACAATTTAATTTAAATATACATAACATAACTGAAATTATGCCATATAATACACAGTACTATGAAAAATATACATACAAACATAACTATTTATTATAAGAATTTTCTGTTTCACATAAGTAAGATCTCACAAATGGTAATAAAATTTCTAAAGTAACAAAATAGTCCTTTACTGGTAACCAAAACTTGATAATATATTTTCGTCCTGGAACATCTGCTTCAATGTGCTATTACTAGATAAATCAATTATCATTTTCTGCTCTGCTTTTGAATGACTAAAATCATCATGTTTCTCAAGGACAAATGGATTTCTAATCCATTCGTATTTGAACGTAATTAGATAAAGTAATGCGAAAATTGGCTTCGTAGACTAGTCATATGACTGATATAATAATAAGATCTTTACTTACTTCTATTTCATCAGTAACACAAGTAATTTTAAAAGTGGAAAACATGTTAAAGTTATAAAGTTATTTGATACTACTAGCTATACACAGTTCTAATTTTTTCATAAAAGCCGTAATCTTGTCTTTCTGAACAAAAGCACGAATTTGAGATCCTTGCATTGATTTTTTAAATCGCTAAGTCTTTGAAAAATATTAACTAAATACGCAAATTTTGCGAGGAACTTTGTGTCCTAAAACAAGATTGCTCCGTCTCTTTTGTTATCAGCAAGAAATATAGCAATTTCTTTTTTGAGCTCAAACACTCCTAGAAGTACTTTAAGTATTTTGTTGATTTGTTTTTGACACTCAGCATTTAAAAATAATATTTTTGAAACAGCTTCGCGCCCCTCTTGGAACGGAATGGCGCCTCCCTAGGGGGGGCGCGCCCCACAGATTGGAAATCACTGAGGTACGTAGTTTGAGCGCGTATCGCGTGCACGAGACATTATAGCTTTAAAAGTAAAATGAGATATATATCTCGCGAGTCTTCTCGACGACGGTGTACTTTGCACGACTATATAAAACAATGTACAAGTAGCACCACATGCGGATAGAATAACTTGGCTTTCAAAAGCGATATCCGATTATCCCACAAGCTTTCTTTCTTATGCTAGGAGAGTTTTCAAAGTTTAAAGAAGAAAATATTGCAACGAACTCGATTTTCCGATGCAAATGAATATGCATTGCTTCGTTTTTACATAAATTCAAATACATCGATGAAATAAGGAACTTAATATAAATCTTTATCAAAACTTTCACGAGTACCTTATTTCCACAGCTTATACGAGATATAACATAAAAAACGCAACTTTCTCACTAGGATATTTTTTCAGTTAAATACGCCGCTATTTTGATTCATAAAACGCCCGAATCATAAACGACAATGTATGACTTTAATATAAATTCCGCAATGGTTTACGCGCGTTTTCGTGGATGAATAAATGCCGATAACATTGAGCATTTTGGATAAAATTTGTTGCCATGTACGGACAGCGTTACCTATATGGTTTGCATTATAATTAATTTATAATATTTAATTATAATTGTTCAGAGAGCTTTGGGAAAAAATTAACCTGTAAATGCGAAAAAATATATTCATTGTTGGGTGAAATATGTAATAATACTCAAGTTGAATGTTTGGCAAAAGTATGTTTTGTTTTCTTTAATATTATATAAATCTATTTTAATAGGTCAATGATGGTACAGTTATGATATAACTGCATTGAATTGAATAATATGTAATTAATCAGTTAAATGAAAAGAATACCTTTTCTATGTACTATTAATATATGATTAATATATATATATATATATATATATATATATATACTATATTATATATTATTTTTATATTATACTATATAAAAATAAGTCGGGTTTTCCTTCCTGACGATATAACTCTAGAACGTACGAACCAATTTCGACGATTTTGCATTTGTTGGAATGGTCTCGGGCTCCGTGAAGCTTATAGCAAAGAAAATTGAAGAAAAATTTCAACAGAAAAGCGGATTATTTTTTTCTTTTTTCACATACAGCGTCATCTCTGATACTTAGCATGTACTACAAACCAATAATTTAAGTAGGTGGTACCGGTAGATACATTGTTTGACAGCTACTCATTTCCTTTTCAAATATAAAACAAAAAAAAAATTCTTCATCTTTCTCACGAAACCATCTGGTGGCGAAACGGAGTTCGCTAGGTTTACTAATAAGGTCATAAAATTTAAATAATATATGCAACTAGCAATAGAATTTAGTTGAACATTCATATCCTAAACATCCTAAATGTGAAGATAAGTAACATCCGATTTCGAAGAAACGTAAGCGCACGTTACCCAAGATTTTAGTGCTTACTCTTGCAATTGATGCATTCTTACATATTTTTTATATTGTTTCAACAGCAGTCAAAGGATGCTATGAGCTGTTGTGCTGATTTGACTTAGCCCATTTCGGTCGAATCAAATTTAGAGATGGGTATCTTAGTAGTCGGAATTATTTGCCGTCGATAGAGCAGAACACGCAAGATTAGGATGTGTGAACTTCAGATATATTTATATATAATGCACTGATCTAGTGTTGGTTTTGTATAAAAGATATGTTTTATAAATACTGTGACTACTATAATTACTAGTGGCTAAAAGCAGACATACGATCGGAACGGTAAAAAGGCTTTGATGGCTGAGAGTGGTCAATGGCAACCCAAATATGGTTGTCCCATATCTGTGTGATGAATTATTAAAATTTCTGTAATAAGGATAATATTTATTGATGCAGCAATGCCGAATAGGTGCTATTTTTCCTTGGAAACAAATTGCTATCTATATTTCCAAGTAAAATCGTTGTCAACGTTGCTTGACAACAGGCTGCTCGCACAGGCGAGATCGACTCGAAATTCACACATGTAACATTTAATATAAATTCATGATACCTAAACAACTACTACAAAACCTGTCCAAATAGACCAACATAATAATTACAGTTTATATACATAACTATTTTTGCGAGCAATTATTCAGGCTATTCTTCTCTAATTATATATAATTAAATCACATAAAGACTGACAGAATTAATAAAAGAAGGAAACAAACTAGCAAAAATATTCTTTGATGATTTTAGGCAATAGTATTCGAAGAAACATACTGAATCTATGTAATTACTGTTGTAGGATCAACTCAGTCAGCTCTGTGTTGGCAGACTGTTCGTGCAGCGGCAACAAGAGAGGCGTTCTCCTGTCCTCCAGGAGAATTAATAAAAGAAGGAAACAAACTAGCAAAAAGATTCTTTGTTGATTTTAGGCAATAGTATTCAAAGAAACATACTAGATCTATGTAATTACTGTTGTAGGATCAACTCAGTCAGCTCTGTGTTGGCAGACTGATCGTGCAGCGGCAACAAGAAGGCGTTCTCCTGTCCTCCAGGCGTGCTCGTCCTGCTCAGTCGTGCGCGGAATCAGCGGTCCGCGTTAAACGGTGTCAAAATCAAAGTTATACGCCCCGTGTACGGTTTGACCGCAAAGATGTACTCGAAATTCATCAAAACGATCAACCACACAATATCTCGTTACTGCACATCTTTGCGATACTAATTATTGGCCTGAGTATAGTGTTAAAAGGAATCTTTGATAATGTTTAAGGGAGTAAACCGAGGAGAATTAAATCATGAAATCAGAGAGCGTGAAATTTATAAAGTTATATATTAAAGAAAAAATAATGGCCTACTTGAGTAATAAAAATCTTGCAGTAATCGAATTAATTATATTTTTAATTGACCCGGCATTTAATTGCAGATCACATTTTTGGTCTATATTTATAAAATTGCTCCTCAGTAGTACATCAAAACTGTCGATGTACAATAAAATTATATTATACAAAGTTATTCTTAAACCAGTTTGGATGTATGGCATCCATCTATGGGGTGCTGCTAAAGTCAGTAACTTACAAATAATGCAACGATTTCAAAATAAAATACTCAGACAGGCAATATCAGCGCCAAGGTATGTACCGACTAGGGTTTATACAAAAACCGACATTTCAGAAAACCGGTTTTCGAATTTTAATTTTGCCAGAAAACCGGTTTTAACCGGTTTTCGAATTTTATATAGAAAATAAATTTTTGCTCGAATATTCTGTTAATAACAAAAATTTATCCACAAATTTAGTGCGATTTTAAGCAGTATTTGATTGAATTTATTTATTGTTAAATTTTATGGATAGTAAACAAAATTATTTTAATTTTAATTAGTAGATCAAAAATAGTTATATAATAGTTTATATGGATTAAATAATTTTGAAAATAATTATTCGTTATTTATGCATTATTTTCACATATAAGAATGTAAATATTTCTATGATAGTGAAAGGAAATTTCGTATTTTCGAATAAATGAATCAATTTAAAAAAAAAAACATTTATTAAATTAAAAAAAAATATTAGATACATCCTTGATAATATCAATTTTAGTTTTAAAAACAATTAAGCTAAGCCGCGAGTATTTTCTATTTTGAGTAGCTTCAATGGATTAATTTTAAAAATTCTAATTATTTTTTTGTTTGATAAAATGTGATTTCAAAAATATTTAAACATCTTCGATTTCCTTTACTAGTCCATTCATCTATAGTTATAGAACATTTTTGTCCTTTATTTTTCATACAGTTTATTTCATTTATAGCTTCATGTTTTATAGATTCGTAAAAGTTGTAAATAAGTTCCATAACCCTAGAATTATTCTATGGTAAGCAATAATTCCGTTTTTGTAATGACTCTCTTATAAACGAGCTATTTATTATGCAATTAATTGATAGTCCATCTAATGCAGCGAGCTTTGACGCTATTTCTTCTAAACTAGTTTTTTTTACAAAATTAAAAATACGTGGTTGTGTACATGTTTGTAAAGTCGAGCCGGCATCCGAGAAATTTTTTTCGTTTTTTTTATCGTGTACTGTTTTCAAATGATTATGTAAATTGTTTGTGTTTGATCCTTTGCAAAAAAGCATTTTATTGCAATAAATACAACGCGCTTTTTCTATATCTACTTTTTTGAAATAATTCCATTCCAGTCTGACATTTTAGACTACAAAAATATAAATACTATTATAATAATAAATAATGTTATAATTATAATAATATATATTTTTATAATAATAAAATATGTTAACTACTTACATATTGTATTATATCTGTATCAAATAAAGAAACAAGAAGTCCATTGATCTGAATTAATATAAACACTCGTATAAACATTAGAGTTAATATATACATTAGACAAAAGATAACACAAAAACTTTCTGGGAACCATAGCAGACTGATAAGATTCCAAACGCTATTGAACCGATATGATTCCAAGAATCAAAACGCTGCATCGCATTTTATATTAGCCTATATTTGTCATTTTCCATTTATACAGTAAAAACCGACTTTTTTTACTAAAAAACCGGTTTTCGAATTTCATAAATTTCGTCAAAAAACCGGTTTTTAAAACCGGTTTTTGAAAACCGACAAACCCTAGTACCGACATGGCTAATTCACCATACACGGATACACTGACAATCAGTGAAGAAATTAAAAAGAGTGCCCATAATTTCAAGACTAAAATTGACCACGATTCAAACGAACTGATTGCAAGCCTTTGCAACACCACACATAATATAAGATTAAAAAGAATTTAATTAATAGATCTAACATATTAATCAGTAATAAGTTGCTCTACAATATTATTTAAAATAGGTGTGTGTATGTATGTGTAGTCTGTGTAATGTACTTTGTCTATATTTGTATGTATATTTGAGTTTCTTTTTTTTTCTTTATTATACCAAAATTATAATATAATTTAGTACACTAATAAAAGGTGAACCACTGGATTTTGCTTTTAAAATTTAATATGTTATGTGTCAAAATAATTACTCAATGTCTTTTTATTTAGACAGATTGTAATTTATAAGAAAATAAAAAAATATATATTTATAAAATCAATTATCAGTAGTACAAAAAATAAAAACAACCAAAACATGTAATGAAATATAGACAAATCAGGATCACATTCATTTACCAGTGAAAACTTTTTTCACGGGTAAACTTTGACGTGAAATTTTCGAAGACTAGTAGAAGACGTGCAAGCAACCTTTGAAACAATCTTCCCGATTAATTACGATTTACGACACTTACGGATTTAAATTAAGTGCCTCATTTTAAATACGATCTTGTATTTTACGTTGCATTTATGCATGTATGTATGTATGTGGATTGCATCGATATATTTGTTTCTATCAGAAATAATACCAATTAAACCTTCGCGTATCTCTCGCCTCTCGTTAGGCATTACTTCATGGGGGGAGGTTCTAGATTTCTATAATTCCCACTCTTAATTAAACATATCTATGTATGTGTGTATGCATATATGAGTAAATAGTTAATAGAAAATATTGTAAAGTTGTTATAGGGAACTTGACAATTTATTTTTATTACAATATTTCTCTTATAACAATCGTTCGACTGAATATGTATGAATTATATTAAGTAAATTATTATCATATTGTGTATTGTATGTATTTAGATGCAAGCATGCAAGGCATTTTTGATTCAGTACCGTATTGTTAAAGATGCATTGCAACTTCAGGCTAAAATCGTGCGTTTTATTTCGTCAATATAAAAAACGAAGAAAAAATATGCTTAAAAAACAAAAAAAATGGCGATATAATAAAGAGCGAACAGTTATCGGCTAAAAAATGAGGTACGGTCGACCCTACAATCAAAATCAATCGACACATGCCCGACCCGGTCAGACAAAATTCGAGCGCTTCTACTGAAAACGGTAATAATACACTGAACAGACAATACTTTAAATTAATAACGAGCTCGGGTGATCCCGCGTATTATTTCCAAGGAAGCAATAAAATTATGAACCCAACCTGTAATTTAGAGCGAACAAAAAAACTCATGCTCAGGAGAACACACATATACTAAGTTGGTAAATAACACACTCATATTATTTGGACGTACCGATGAAGCTCTCATAATTTATTATCATTTTCGATTTGTCGATGAACTGAATTACAGAAATTGATCCACTAGCCAAATTGGATTAGAAGTGCCCAAATTGGATTAGAAATATTCATACAATCATAGATAAAATATTAAGCAAGAACATAATGAAAAAAACAATGAATCTAAGGAACTAGACAAAAAACGAACATTAAATGATTAACAATCAGTTGATGAAAATTGAGAAGCAAATGAACAATAGTTGCTATATATTTTAAGATGTTAGTAATTTTATATTAGTTGTAAGTTGTAAGTAGACGTAAATTTGAAAAGTATACATGTATAATAAATACTTAGAAACAGTAGAAAAATATATTCGATCAATCTAAGTTCTCATCCATCTGAACAGCCTCATCGTCATTACCAAAAACATAACGATGTGTAGCATGGAAGCGGCCGACTGTTAAACAAATGATAAATATAACTGGAACTCGCACTGAAATCGGCTGAAGTGTACGCCTTGGTAAGAAAAAGTTTCGATGCAAATGGTAATTTGACCTGCTGCCACCACACAAGATGTTTGTATGAGTTATGGATGAAGTTTTCTTTTTTCCACGTCAAGAGAAACAAACGGTTAAAGCGACTTTTTCACAAGCTTCGGATTTAAACGCTTTCTTATCGTTTCGAATAAATCATTCCAGTTTTGATTGCCCAGCATGTTTTTCTAACGCATAAAAAATGGAATAAAATAACATCACAAATAATATAAATATTATCAACGTAGTACACAAAATTCAAATTTTCTTATTTAATTGCCTGCTCTACTATTCTACTAACTACTAAGGAAAAGCCTTGCATCCAAATAAGTAAATTTATATTTTTGTTTGGTCAAGAAATCAATAAGCATTTTGATAATTAGTAATTTAGAAAGTAATTTGATATAAAAATAATAGATTGTATCATTTGTATGCCAATATCAATAGTTTGTATATAAAATATCAAACTCCATAAATTGGATATTATCTCACAACTGACATATTCTATATAATAATAAATTTTTCTTTTTGATTTTTATGCATTTTTGCCAACAAAAACATGGTGTCGCTAAGCCTTTATATTTGAATAAACGTCATTCATAATTCTGTCGTTGTTTCATAACAGATTTAAAAACAATGTTTGTTTTTAATCAAACATTCTGCGTATGTAGTTTTGAATATATATCACATATGCTTATTAATATAAATAAAAAAATACAGCTTTGAAATGCGAAACTCAATTATTTTCATTGGGTTGTTTTATTGTTATGTGTGATATATAGAAATTTAACGCCAATGCAAGTTTACGTATTTTATTGAAATGAACAATAAATATAAAAACGCAATTTAACATTTTTCAATAAAATATTTCTAATTTTATTTATTAGAGAATACTTGCAACTTTTTTATAGGAATCGCAGAAAAAATAGTTAGAGAAAAAGCTGTTAGAAGATTACAGCAGCATATCAATAAAATGCACAAAATATGAAGAATTAAAATATAGAAATAGAAAATATAATGAATAGCTAAAGTATACCATTGTACGTCCTGGTTATTACTGTGTGTGTACTTAATTTTAAAATACTTTTGAAATGAAACGCTGTGTTTCGCCTGTATTTAATTATTTCAGTTTAAATATCACTATTTTGGCTTCACTAAAGGATCCTTATTGAAGCCATGCATTGCAGCCACGGATATATAATAGAACTAGGTAGTACAATTTTGAACGTGTGTTTGTTCACATTTAGCAAACGACTGCAATCCAGGCCCAAATTGGCATAAAAATATAATATATAAAATATAATAGAGAAAAAAAAGTTGAAATTATGTATTCATTTACTTTAACCGTTGACTCACCTAAGGGTTCACCCTACGCATTATAATATTCATCTCTATAGAAATCAAACGATTAAAAATGTCCATCAATGTAACATATGAACTCCTAAACACCATACGTACTGGATATTACTACTAAAAGTTTATCTTTATCATCATCTTTGCTTGATTATTAATATTATATTAAAGTGCTGAATTTCATGAAAACTGTATTAGTTATGCTCCTCACTCATCCTCAATTCTGAAATTATTATTCTGTGGTAGTCAGTAGATCAGATAGTTGGGAAATATTAGTAGAAGTAAAAAATGAGGCACATAATAATCACAAACTCCCATAAATAGAATTTTCTTAAAAATGTAGTATTTTCTTTTACTTAAAAGTAAAAATATCAAAAATATTACAGAATAGTTGTGATTAATAAATTCTATATTTATTGTTTACCACAAATTTAAGCAATTAATTAAATAAAAATCTAAATAAATGTACATTGACGATATTAATCTTTATCTACTCTAGGGTGGTCCTTAATATGGACATTTTCGAATTTCCTTGCTCCCAAGGGCTCAAATGGTTCCAAATTGATGAAAAACAATTCATTGAAAGTTTTAGCTCTTAATATTGTCTTTTAGATAGAGTGCAATTCAAAGTTCTGTATGGAAATAGCATGAAAAAAATTTCAAAAATTTTGCAGAGCGTCGAATTTTCAATAAAAAATGACGAACTTTCACATTTAATTCATTTGTCGCTAAGAAATTTTTTAATTGTCAAAAATTTTTCCATGCTATTTCCATACGAAGTTTGATTGAATTGCACACTATCTAAAAGACAATATTAAGAGCTAAAACTTTCAGAGAATTGTTTTTCATCAATTTGGAACCATTTGAGCCCTTGGGAGCAAGGAAATTCGAGAATGTCCATACGGAGGACCAGCCTAATCAACTCATATAAATTTTTATCAATTGTTCGGTTCAGGAAATTAAATTTATTACCAATAATCCGTGTTAAGTACACAATTAATAATTACGTAGAATAATCTTGAAAAAAAAGAGAATATTAATAGAGTTCGTTACGGTTCTGCTTAAATGCGAGTCGTTGACGCGCGACACAAAGAGCAGCCAACACAAAACATGCAAGACGTGCCGGCTTGGGCCGAAATGAAAATGCCATTGTTTTACAAAGGAAGTTCGCTCCAGTACACGGTAGCGAAATTCAATGAATATTTTATTGGCATTTATTATGCCTCATGAACAATTACAAGACTCACTGGACGAAAGCTAATTACACGCCATTTAAATTAATTAAATTGGCCTTGGACTGATTGTAACACGGATTTTGAATATTTTGTCATTTTGACAAATGCTC
The DNA here is from genome assembly GCF_003426905.1 of Ctenocephalides felis. Classification (NCBI taxonomy): domain Eukaryota; kingdom Metazoa; phylum Arthropoda; class Insecta; order Siphonaptera; family Pulicidae; genus Ctenocephalides; species Ctenocephalides felis. The sequence goes on along the minus strand of NW_020537324.1, from coordinate 19,638,406 downwards.
AGATGAATTCCTTTACAACTGCAAAATTGATGACGAGGTGGGTATGGATATAATAGTGAATTAAGAAATAATTAATTACACTCGAGTATCCATCGATGTTTGAAGAAAGGATTAACATCTTTTGTCTTCCTTGATAAATGATATCGTATTGCAAATCCTAGATGTTGCGCTAGGTGTAACACTTATCCTTCCCATATTGCTTTGCTGCAAACACAATCAATCAATATGTCAAGCCAGGCTTTAGTCAGTCGATTGATTGATATTTGAATATAATAAATATGTATTATGAATCTGTCGCAAGTGGCGCGTTGGCGGAATATTTATTTTCGAAAGAATTGCTTCATAAGTAATTAGCGTCACAGCATATAATAGATGCAGAATTGATTAAACAAATTTCGAAAGTATTAGTTTTTATAAATACTGAAATTGAAAATTAGAAATTTTATTTTGTTAAATGCAGTTGTGAGTGAGCAATATAGAGTTTTAACAAACAGAGCAAAATAATACCATTAGTTCATTTTGTTCAATAAGATGAAGATTTATTTTATGAGGTAAAATAATAAAGTAGAGAAACACATGCCCATTTTATTATGATACTCTCTTAGGATCAATGAAGATCTCAGATTGCAGCCATCGATAAATCGGTATCATAACATTTAATCATTATTTGAAGAGGGTTCCTCAGGCGGAACGCGTCCAGCTTATTGGCTACTTGCTTCCCGAAACGAGTGGCAAGGCATATCCGTTAGCGGCATACAGATTACCCTAATTCAACAGAATTAGAATTCCGAAGACAACACTCGTGTAGTCTTATCTAAATAATGAGCACAATGCCGCGAAATGCCTACTACCCGTTACCTTGGTCGATAATGAAGACAGGCAGCCCAATATACTTCGGGATAGTCGGAAATAAATCACATCGACTAGCACCTTGGATGTGAATAATAGGATTTATATATCAGAGTCACTATTTATAAAATAATTCAACACCAGACACCTTTTATATTATTTATAGCAACCGAAATATAATTATTCAATTTATTATTTTATATGATAAATAAATAAAATAAAAATTTAAAAAATCTATATAATTAATATTCAAATTTGATTGTGACAATCTTGTAAGAAAATAAGGATTACACCTCATATCACTAAACAAAGCTTGATATAGTAACAATAATAAACTCGCAAGAAATGTTCTATATCAGTTCTAATTACTATTTATGGAAATGTATGGCATGTCAACTTTACACTGAAGAATAAACAATAACAATACAGACTTATAAATTATATACAAATTCAGTACAATTTATAAATATAACATTGTATGGAGAAGTGGATTCCCATATGGCAAATATGTATAAATAGAAGTGTTTATATGCTGTGTTTAAAATGCAAATAGTTATGACAGTATATAATCTATAAATAGCATATCCTTATATTTATTTATATTTATAAATTTTTGAAAAAAAATTCCATTATTACTGATTATAATATAAATAATTTCAATTAATTATAGTGCAAATATAATTGAATGATTGTATAAGTATGAATTAAACAGGCATGCAATGAATATTATCAAGTTTTGAATTTATTTATAATGATGCATATAAGTGTTTAAATTTAAAAAAAAAATCTTCATAAAAAGTATAAATGGACAAGAAATTAAACTGGAAACTCCATATTTAAAAAAAAACGTGAACATCTAGAACACCTTAGATTGGCCCTCAGTAGTAGATCAAAACTGTCGATGTACGATAAAATTTTATTATGCAAGGTTATCCTCAAATCAGTTTGGATGTATGGCATCCATCTATGGGATGCTGCTAAAGTCAGTAACATACAAATAATGCAACGATTCCAAAATAAAATACTCAGGCAAGCAATATCCGCGCCAAGGTATGTACCGACATGCTTAATTCACCAAGACACCGATACAATCACAATCAGTGAAGAAATTAAAAAGAGTGCCCTTCACTTCAAGAGTAAAATTGACCATCATCCAAACGAACTGATAGCAAGTCTTCACAACACCACATATAATATAAGACTAAAAAGAATGCAATTAATAGAAATAACACTTTAATCAATAATAAGTTGTTCTACCATATTATCTATGATAGGTATGTGTATATGTAGTCTGTGTAATGTACTTTGTTTATAATTGTATGTATATATTTGAGTTTCCTTTTTCCTTTATTATACCAAAATTTAATTAAGATATAATTTAGTACATTAATAAAAGGTGAACTACTGGGGTTTACCTTTTAAAATTCTATGTTATTTGTCAAACTAATTACTCAATGTCTTTCTATTTAGACAAATTGTAATTTATAAAAAATAAACAAAAGTATAAATCAAATCGATGACTTTTGTGCAATGTGCTTGTTAATCATTTACAATTATTGCATGATCAGTTACAGATTTAATATTCGTTGTATAATGCATAAGCGAAATTTTTATACAGTTGACTTTTTCCTTTATATCTGACCTTAGACCCTTAGAATGTTTAGTTTAGAAAGAAATCGAACAATAACAAATATCATATTCAGTCCACCTCAAAAATCTATAAAGAAAACGATGACACAGAAATAATTAGTATCGACTGTAGGAGCCCCTGGAGTCATGCGTGAAGTCTAAACAAAAACTGTTCGGGCGTAATATAAAAACAAAATTTGTCGAAGTTTCATATAAGCAGAAACAATATGGCTCGGTCAGATGTACACAGCTATGTTTGATGAAAGAACTTTAATACGTGCAGAAAACAAAACTCGACCAGACGTTGAATAACATTGAAATTCAAGAGAAGGAATACATTTTCCAGACTACGTGCCTGATCAGCGTGTCACATAGGACGAATATTAATCACTCTCATTGGGAAGGGTTTGCGAGTTTATTATTAGTTAGTAATGTAGAATTATAGACGTGATCTCGATATCTTTAATATATGCTCAGGAACAATATTGAGATGGATAAAATAAGGGGATCCATTAAGATTAGGCCGTGTATTGTGTACATATGTAAATGACGAATATGAAGGGAAACATGAATTGGGTAAGTAAAGGGTGCCTGAAGCGGTTACTATTATTTTTAGTGTAATCATTTTAAATACATGGGGTTAGAGATTGAAATCAAAGCTATCTCTAAATTTAGTAAATATATTCATTCCTATAATTTTTAAATTTAAATTAAAACATTTAATTGGCCACAACGTTATTTTTTAAAGATCATGCTTGCGGATGAACAAAAAAGGTTTTATATAAATGAACAAAGTAAAATAAAATCAAGTAATTATGATACTGATAATATGTTTTAAAAACATATTTATCATAATATGTATTTGTATTTTGTCAAGAGTCTTAATAAAAAGTCTAATTAGTTTTATAAAAAAAAATTGTTATTTACTTAAAATAACTGTGATTGACGAGTATACCCGTCATGAAGATGTAGCAGAATTTTGGGTATTGACGAGCATACTCGTCATATGTATAGATCTTTGCCAATTGCAATTCAGATTGCAATTTTTAAAAAGAAAAAACTTTCTCAAATTTCAAAATATCTTAAAGCTATGGTATAAAATAATTTTTTTGTAAATGGTACTTTTACTTTCTTGTATTGAGGCACTATACAGGTCAATAAAAGCTCCACAGTTTTCTAGTTAATTCTATAATTAAATTGATAAAGTTTCATTATTCTAGGAAACATGATGCAAGTGGCATGACTAAGCTTTTTTTCTTACTTCATCTTTTATGTCCGTATTAAGTAAGCTCAATTCGATGCACTGAGGGCCGACTAAATAACTGCAATGAATTTCAATTCAAACCCTTCGGAATATGGAAACTCAAAAAATAGTCCCACGCCAAAACTAACATCCAACGCCCTTTTTGAAAGTACAACACCCTTGTTCTTCACTCGACCATTAGTCGCGCATTACAATTACAAATCGGAATCATTTTGAATAAGCTACGGGCATTTGCACGCGTAATATGTGATACGTATGCAGAAACACGATAATTTCCCAGTGACAATGCGGGTGATAGAATAACTCCCTAAAAGAAATTAATTCTGGACCATTATATGAAAATATTGTAGATTCGCAAAAATATTTGCAAAGAAATATAAAATTACACAAATGGTAATATATAGGAATATTGTGTTAGATATGTTAATTGCAGTTCAAGAATTTATGTTAAGATAACACTTTTCCTCATTCTATCAAATATTTTCTCATCACCTATAACAATCATTTCTTGTCAACTTACATTAGTTTTCATCATTATTGTATAAAGAGGTAAAATAAAGGTAGGATTCAATTCAATTTAAGGTAACATTCTGCTACTTGCATGATTTATATACATTGTTGTATTTTATTCTACAATACAACTATTAATATGCTTTGAGTTTTTCGCGATACATTACTAGAGGACTCAAAAAAAGATGCCATTTAGACTTAGCAAGTTAATAAGTTATTTAAGCTAAGATATTGTAAACTGTTTTTTTTTTTTTGCTTCATTTCATCAATCACAAAATATAGATAGCAATATGTTTCTAATAAGTAAAAATAGCCCTCATCCGGCATTGCTGAATGAATATAAAAAATAGCCCTATGACGTAAATTGACGTAATAAGAATCATCGCATAGAGGTGATTTATAAAGGAACTGTTTGGGTTGCCATCAATAAACAAAGGACCATTTGGTTCTGATTACTGTTCCAAATTAAAGTTGGGTAAAATTTGACAATTTTAACTTTATACATGATTGCCCCTGTAGGAGCTTGTTGTCATATAAAAATTAAAAAAAATACATGCAAATTCAAAATATAATTGTATCTATTTAAATCAGTGCCTACTTACTGTCAACAATGATTTTCTTTACTATTTTCTTTAACCCATTTTAACAGATGGCATATGTACAGCATACGCAAGGGAATATGCCACTAAAATAACATTTATACTACATGGTAAAAATCTCATACACTTTCGTATACGGTTGTAAACCTCAATATTCGCAAAATGTTCGCTTGAATGCTCAAAAGTTTCTGGTTCAATTTCCTTTCGCCTGCGAGTATCTGATGTGTCATAAATTATTCAGCGCATTTTTCATTAATTCTACATGAATTATTGCGGATTCCTCAATCCGCGCCAGTCGGAACAACAACGTGATAAAATCGTGACGTTAATATATGCAGTGTTTTTTATAATGTGCACTCACAAACAATCCGCCTGTAAATTTAATAAAACGAAAACATAGGTTCAATAATCTCTAATCAATTAAAAAAAAAACAAGTTTAAAAATACGATATTGTTTTTAAAACCGAGCGTCAACTAGAATTCGTTGATGAATTCCTTTGAAAGGACTTTTTTGAAGGAATTGCAACTAGATTCTTGACAAACCAGCAAATAGATGGAAAAGTAATAAATTTGTGATGAAGCTTTGTTTAATTATTTGGGAATGGGCCACAAATCTATAATGAAATAAAACTATTATATTATTACCTTTTAAAATAGAATGGCATTTCAAACAAACTCATTATACATTACTATTATACACTTGTAGGTATGAAATCTAAAATACTACTCTTGGTAAGTTTTTAATTAAATTCATGCCTCGGCCGTGCGGACGTAAAATTAATATTACAAGATTATAACTTGCGACACTATCAAACAATGTCCGACTTAAGATGTATTTTCCTACAACTTTATATTTGCATGGCCTGATTAAATCATTCTAATTCTCGAGCTAATTTTTCAATTAATTCACTTCTAGATGGCATGAAAAGATACTATTTAATTACAAATAGTTATTTTTAACCCTTTCGCGCGACGAGATTGTTTTTAGGCAGGAGTGACACTGCTGTACGGGTTAGCAAGCCATGCTAATATTTTATACACACACCATATTTTAATATTTCCAATGATTATCAATAAAAAAATAATTAAAAATTAGCAATTGTACTTCTAGAGAAGTAGCTACTACATTAACAAATTGAAATTTTCAATAATTTAACTCGAAGAAATAAGTTTTTGAAGCAAAAGTCGACACGTTGGTTGTCGCAGTTAAATGGTAGAAATAGATTGTTTAAGTGACTTCGTGACATTTTTTTAATGGAAAAAATGTTAAAAAAGTATGAAGAAATAAAATTTCAATACTTCAAGTAAGGGGCCGTTCAAGTATTACGTAGCACTATAGGGGGGCGGGGAGTTGTTGATTTGTTTATTTTGAGTTGACATGGGGGGCAGGGAAGTCTGGATGATGATTACGTCATAGGTAGTATTTTAATTTTTTTACATTAATTGCAAATGTTTACGTAAGCGTGGGGGGAGGGGTAAGAGCTTTGCTTACTTTTGCTGACAAGGGGGATGGGGGGTAAATAATTGTAATAAATCTGCTTACGTAATACTTGAACGATCCCTAATTGTTCACGAACGTAATATTAATTTAATTAGTTTTTGATTAATCTGAACTTAGAGCGAGATCATATATATCTATAAAAATCTATAAAAAGTTATTAAAATAATCAAAATGCATGTGCAGTGTTTTCAGTTTTCCATGGAAACCAAGGAATAAAAAATTGGATAGAACGTAAACCAAATTAATTTTCTTTTATCTTTTATCGCTTGATGCTTTTCAATTAATATTTTTTGAACATTCAATAGACTGTGCCGTTCAATATATCATTCATTTTAAATTAATGCAAGTTACTGAAAAAAATAACGCATTCAATCATCATCATCATTCAACAGTAATTTTTTTCACTGTGTTTCTTAACCAATGAAGCGTTCAAACTGTTTACTATTACTTAAAACTCAGCAAACAGATCAAAATGTATTCCAAGCACCCCTAAAACACGATCCGCCTGTCGTGTTTTCAAAGTTCAGAAATTGGAGCCTCAGAAGCCGCGGTCTGCAGTTATTTCCCGCGCGCTCATATAATTCATTAACCTGTACACATATTACATACACACACACAATGAGTCAACCCCTATGACACGACCCCTAGGGGAGATGAAGGTTGGAACGATCAACCCTTTCCGACTCAACCGCAATACGTGATACAGTACACCGGGGTTTGTTGACACAAAACGTGAGAGCACATCGGGTCATGATACGCCTTATTAAATCATTATAACAGCCGATGGGTAAACGAGTATTAGTTTTTTCTTTTTGTTGCCGTAAAATAAAATTAGTTGTGGAATCTTTTTGAAGCATTTGATTTAGATTTAACCCTTTCACTAGGAGAGGGGATTTTATAAGAATGACGCTGCCGGAAGGCCGCCCAAATACTTTTTAAGATGATCTACCCATCGATAAATATATTTAGAAGTAAAAATTACACTTCTAAAAAACTAATTACCACTAGAATATATAGAATTCTAGAAGCAAAAGTCGATACATTTGATGTCGTCAATAGACGACATTCATACTCACAGGTCGTTAAGCAATTGTCCATAAACAACGCAAACATCAAAAGGACTAGTAGTAGAAAAAAAAAGTGATTTACATTGGTTTGGATCTTATGAATTATGTGAAAATTATAAAATGGTAATCTAAAATGCAATAAAAAATCAATAAAATAACTTTATTTTGCTCTATAAAATTTAATGTCATGCGGTTGTATTTTAAGTAATGTCCAATTGAATAGTTATGCTGTTTGCTTAATAGTAAAATAAATCTTCAATTACAATAAATAACTCTAAATGATGGTACAAATAATATTATAAAGATCGAATTTATGCAAAATAAATGTTGGAATCAGCAGTAAGTATTAATTTGTACGAAACGTAAACTATGCGGCGAGTTGGCACTTTTAATTATAAATATGAAAAAATACTTACAACAAATCAAACATAAAACGAAGACATTTTGATACCAAGGCGAAATAATCGAGCTCAATTTTTTTTTGTAAAATTTTGTGATTTAAAAAAGAATTATATAATAATTCAGTTAGCGTTACTCGAAAGTTGCGCACGCCAAACAGCCATTACTTATGTATATTAACATCATATTTGAGAATGATTTTTCGAAACATATCTTAAATCGCAAAAGGTTTTACGAAAGCAATATCGGAGTAACCAAATAAATAATACAAAAGGCAGAAAACCCACACAATATCAAAAATAAATATTTCATTTGATTCACAACAAAATCCCACTGTTCATGTTGGGGATCATCTGAAACAGCTTGACAATGATATCACTGCTTTATAATACAAAACCTGTCAGGCGCAACAATATTCAGAAAGATCTACCGAGAATGATATGAAAATATCATGTAAATGGACAAAAGTGATTTAAGTTAAATTGAATGAAATGTCACAACATCGCTGGTTTTACAAAGAATTATAATTAATTTGGTTGAATTAATTTTAATTTCAGTAATGAATGTCTTTATTACGTCTACAGAAATCAAATGTTAAAGCAGAGGTATCATATAGCATCAAGAATTTAATATTACTTGCTTCATAAGCCAATCACATGAGACCGCCAAAGGTAAGCCATATGTCACACAGTGAATTAATTATCCTGCAGCAGGACGTTACAAATTTGGTAATTTGCTGACCCGAATTCGCTATATTAACCGATCCAATACGACAATCAATGATTGACTGTATATATCAACCTAACTAATATATTGCACAATTAGAACAATATAAACCATATCAATTAGTAATTGGCAAAAGCGGTACTATTATAATAATAATATATGTGCATTCAATATTGAAATCCCATAATTTGGAAAAACTCATTGTTATGAACTTTGTAATTAGAGATTCAAATAATTGAATAACTTAATTGTAGTAAAGATAGAATAATAGGGTATTTTGATCTAAAGGTAAAATTTAAAAAAGCGATTTTTAAGAACCATAAAAAAGGCCAACAATATGTTATTAATAATTTTTGCTGCAAATTTACAATAATGTTTGAAAAAATAGTTTATTTATTTTAAAGTGTTAAAGTAGGGGGCTCAAAAATTAGCACCTCACTATAGCCATAATTTTAATATAGCCTCCAAATAATCTGAAGAAAAATATAAATGAATTATTTATCTAGAATAATGTCGGTATCGTCTGAACTGCGGACAAGTAAAAATATTCCTTTTACTACTTTTCGATTTTCACTAACTGTTTAATAGTTATAGTGATAATCGAAATTGGGGATAAGCGTGGTTTGAAGAAGACTGAAGAAAATTTCAATTCTTTTACTTGGCAATCTCTTTACTAGCCGAGTGAGCAAAACGATTTAAACAACTTGTTTTTGTATCATTTTTTAAATACTTTTGCTTTCAATTGAAAAAATATTTTTGATCATTCACAAATTAAAATGTCTGTCGCTGGATAGCATTTTAAATTGTAACTTTATAAATAATTGCGCTTCTATACAGCTTGTTGTCATACAGAAATGAAAAAAATAGATGCAAATTTAAAAGAGAATTGAATCTATTGAA
>NW_020537324.1:19572439-19627962 GCF_003426905.1 Ctenocephalides felis | reverse complement strand
AAAAAAAATTTGCAAAGCTTTTCGTCCCAAAAAGGCCCTTTTTAACACTTTTTTTCAAACAGCTGCCATTTTTTTCCTTCTTGCTTTTTTCTTTCATTTTGGTAGGGGGACTGGATTCAAACTTCTTCTTCAAACGTAGTTTCTTTTTTTTTGTTTCAAGCGATGCGCAACGGATTTATCTGTGACACCGTAAAATAGATCGATTTTGCAATGCCCACTTTGGCGTCACCTGGTTAAAAAACGACAGCAAAAAAAATAAATTTCTTGATATTCTATGATTTCGTAATTTTGGTTTAAAAAAAACCGCATGTCTCTATGATAAGTACATTTCGAAAAAAATAAAAAATACCTTGCATTTTTTGTACAAAAAAACGAACAACCCCCTTAAATTAAAATCTACATCATATTTAATCTCAGTTCGAAACCAACTGCCGTACAGGTAGCATCGGATCAATAAATATTCAATATTTCTTATCAGTTGACCTCAGTTCGCTTCGAACCTTCGGCCAGGTATACTGTGCCTCACGTGAGTGTAAACAAACATTGTTATCATCCAAAGTGACATACAAATTGAATTTAATAGTGAAGTGTTATATAATAATCAAATAAATGTACCCGTAAGGGTACATTTATTTTCGTTCATTGAATATATAATTTAAAAAACTGTTAATTAAGGCATAATTAATAATTATGCAAAATGAACCATATAATCCACCAATTCCGTTAGTTGAAGTTGATAAAGTGCTTAACTGCAGTCCCGAAAGTGAACATCTTTTACATGAGTCACAGCCAGCAATTAATTTCGTAAATCCTACAATATGCAATAACAGCATGAATGAAGAACAAATGGAATCCTGCAACGAGCCCTCAACTTATAATTCCATTCCTTGGCAAGTTGTTGATAGTCCTAAAAGGAAACGTCCAAACCGACAAGTAGATCAGCCAATTCAATTAACAAATAGATTTAACGTATTAACAAACAAAGAGCCTATTGCTGTTTCAGAAATATCAAAAAAAAATTTTGCCACCGCCAGTTTTTATTTACGGTGTGGTTGATTTCCGAGGTATGGTTGATGAAATCAGAACTATTCTAAATATCAAAAATTTTACCACTAAAACATTTCCTAATGATATAATCAAATTTATTGTTTCTTCTGTTGATGATTATAAAAACCTCGTTAAATATCTCCGAGGTCGTAGAGCAGTTTTTCATACCTATCAGATTAGCAGCGAAAGAGCATACAGAGTGGTCATGAAATATATGCATTATTCAACCGATATTACAGAGCTAAAAACAGCAATTGAAACTTTTGGGCATAAAGTTAGGAATATAACAAATGTTATTCACTTTAGAAGTAAATTACCACTCAACATGTTTTATGTTGATTTAGAGCCAAGCAGCAATAACTCCGATATCTTCAAATTAAATAAAATCCTAAATCAAATTGTGCATTTTGAACCTCCAATGAGATCATCAGAAATAGCACAGTGCAGTAGATGCCAAATGTATGGTCATACAAAATCTTACTGCAACCGGCCATTTAGGTGTGTAAAATGTGGTGATCAACATGAGAGTAAAAAATGTACAAAATCAAAAGAATTACCTGCATTTTGCACTAATTGTGAAGAGTCCCATACCGCAAATTATAGGGGTTGCCTAACTTATAGAAACCTCTTGAACAGTAAACCTAAAATAAACACCAATAGCAATAGTGCGACTAATCAAAATTATTCGAATAATCATCCAAATTATGCAAAGCATTCTACTTTTAATCATCGTAATGAAAATCTTTTAATTCAGAACATATGTCATATGCTCAAGCAATCAAATCTAGTAAATCAGAAATTTCAGAAAGTATTAATTCAAGTCTCTTCCATTTTTTGAATGAGTTCAAAAGTATGTTCAATCAGCTCATGCAGCAAAATACAATGATGATAAGCATGTTAACCACGCTTATAAATAAACCTAAATAATGTTCAAATTTCTAAGAGTAGGATTATGGAATGCAAATGGGCTTTTACAGCATAAAAATGAATTGATAGTGTTCCTTAATGAAAATAAAATTGATATATTACTAGTAAGTGAAACCCACTTCACTAAATACTCCAACTTGTTTATTCCTCAGTACTATATTTATCATACATGTCATCCAGATGGTACAGCACACGGTGGCTCAGCCGTATTGATCAAGTCCAACATTTCTCATTATGAACTCCAAAAGTATGACAAAGAATTCCTTCAAGCAACAACAATCCAAGTTCAACTTTCTTCTTTTCCATTAACTATTTCTGCAGTATATTGTCCTCCCCGGCATAAGATTAGCGCTTCACAATTCTCTGATTTTTTTGGGTCGCTTGGAAGTAAATTTATTGTCGGCGGAGACTTTAATAGCAAGCACACGTTTTGGGGATCAAGACTGATCAATCCAAAGGGAAGAACACTTTATGAAGTTCTTGATCAACAATGCTATTCTACTCTTTCCACAGGAACTCCAACCTACTGGCCTACTGACATAAGAAAGAAGCCGGATTTACTGGATTTTTTTATAATAAAAGGTTTAAATTCCAAGTATACTGATGTTAATCCAAGCTATGATCTTTCATCAGATCACTCCCCGATTATTGCCACTATTTCTTCTTCTATTATGAACGTCTGTAATCCTGTTAGACTTCATTCAACAAAAACTAACTGGGAGCTATACCGTTGTAAAATAGAAGAGAAGATAAATCTCAAAATTAGTCTAAAAAATCCAGCAGAGATTGACCACGCTGTTGACAAGTTTAACGAAATTCTTCATGCAGCAGCTGTAATAGCTACTCCAAAAACAACCGTCAAGCAGGAGCAATCGCTGTCCTTGGAAATTAAAAATTTATTAGCAGATAAAAGGAGAGCAAGACGCAAATGGCAATCAAGTCATTTACCTTCGGATAGAAATATTTTTAATAATTTAAGCAACAGGCTTAAATTGAGGCTCAGAGAGATTTCCAACCAGAACTTTAACAAGTATGTATCAAATCTTAATAGATTTGATAATTCAATCTGGAATCCTATTAAACACAAACAAAAACCTCAAATTAGAAATCCACCTATTCGATGGGATGAGCGCAATCACCTACACTGGGCAAGAAGTGACGCAGAAAAAGCTGATCTATTTGCTGAATATCTGAGTTCAGTTTTTCAACCTAATCCAGATCTCTCAAATACAGCGGACACCAGTTTGACTTCATTTACCTTAGTGAACTCTGAAAACAGTATAAACTTCTTCTCTTTAAAAATGATAGTTAAAGAAATTGCTAAACTGAAGAATAGGAAATCTCCTGGATTTGACTTGGTGACTTCAAGAATGCTTAAAGAAATGCCAAAGAAGGGATTTATTCTATTAACTTATATATACAATTCGATAATAAGATTAAACTACTGGCCAACCTTCTATAAAACATCCATAGTAAAAATGATACATAAAAGTGGGAAAGATCCAAACATGGTTTCTTCATATAGACCGATCAGCCTTTTGCCTATTGTCTCGAAAGTGCTTGAAAAACTGCTACTCCAAAACATCTTAGCTAATACAAATATTTTTCCAGACCATCAATTCGGCTTTCGGAACCAACATTCTACAGTTCAACAGTGCCATAGAATTGTAAGCGTTATCAATAATACCTTTGAAGCTAAGAAATTCTGTTCCGCGATTTTTCTAGATGTGAGCCAAGCTTTCGACAAGGTGTGGCATAAAGGCCTTTTATTCAAGATTGGCTCTCAACTTCCAAGTAGGTATTACAACATTCTAGAATCCTACCTTGATGGTAGGAAATTTAGAGTCCGTGTTAACTCAAATACTTCAGCATCTCATCAAATCGAAGCAGGTGTTCCACAGGGAAGTGTTTTGGGCCCTTTACTGTATATTCTATTTACAAGTGACTTTCCGACATTACAATCGACCATAACAGCAACTTTCGCTGATGATATTGCAGTACTTTCAACACACATCGATGCATCTGTTGCATCAACCAATCTGCAAAGCCATCTTAATATTATTGAGGAATGGACAAGGAAATGGCGAATAAAAATTAACGAAGGTAAATCGAGTCATATTTCGTTTACTCTCAACAAGTCAACATGCCCAAGTGTTTACTTTTATGGACGAAAAATACCAAGTAATAATTGTGTCAAATACTTGGGTATGCATCTTGATCGTAGACTGACCTGGAGAGATCACATTTGCTCAAAAGTAAAAGCGATAAAAATTAGAACTGCAGAAATATATTGGCTATTAGGACGCAAGTCAAAATTATCCCTTGAAAATAAAATATTAATTTATAAAACGGTGATAAAACCTATATGGACTTACGGTATTGAATTATGGGGATGTGCCAGCAAGTCGCATATAGCATTAATGCAGCGTGCCCAATCAAAAATACTCAGACAGATAGTTGATGCCCCGTGGTTCGTCAGTAACAAGACCATACATGACGATCTGAATATTTTATATATCGAGGAAGTAATAAGAAACTTCAGTGTCCACCACTTTCAAAAACTAGAAGCCCATCCAAATAAAATAGTTGCACAACTGCTTGAGATGCCACATTCCAGGAGGCTCAAGCGTAAATCACCAATGGATAATATCCTGATCTAGCAAATTGTTTAATGGAACAATTTCTATATTTTTTAGAGTAATCATCAAATATGTTAGTTAAGTTAATTTAAATTTTTTTTTGTAGTATTATTATATTATTTTATTATTTACTATTATTACATATTACTATTATTATTAGTTACTATTCTTATGTTATTATTTTTATTTATTCTTATTTAGTTTATTCTTTTTAGTTCATATATATATATAAGCAATGCAGCTCATAGAATATAAGTACTGTTCTGATTGCTGTAAAATAATAAATGAATAAAAAAAAAAAAAAAAATATTTAATCTTTCACAAGTGTTCCCATTCCACTCTCGGATATAAACAATGTATCTCGGAAATGATTTTATGGCAGAACACTTACATTGCTCTTATGATACAAACGTGACCATAAGCAATCCAGTGAGTATATTACAACGCATTTAGATATATCAGCAAATACATAAAGGTTTACTGTCGAACTATACAATATTACACAAGTTACCATAAATATTTGTTGAAAGTTTGCATCCAGAGCAACGTGTTCCGAAGCTATTATATATGTAAATTAGCACATAAAAGCGCATCCGAAAGCTGAACTAGCTTCAAACTATTATAAATATCTATGAGAGATCGAATAAATTTGGCTCTGTAGAACAAGGAGCTGTAATTTCCCTGTTTTGTGCATGCCCATCCAATCACACTAGAGCCGCGTGAACGGTAAGAGCATTGTAAATAACATTACCTGAGCGATACTGTTCCGCGGAGTTGCGTTATAATTCTCTAGCGCCGTTCGATGCATGTAACAAGAGACAGGTAACCGACGCTGTTGCTTGCACTTTCGTGCCGATTATATCACTATGCTTACTTTTTGTATACTTCTAAGATAAGAAAACACGAGGAATAAAGCATCTTTAGTAAAAGTGGTTATTGATATAATGGAAAATGTGATGCAAAATTTTGTAACGTTATGGACGTGCAACGAATGGGAACAAAATTTTCCTTGAATTCAAATTTGGGAACCAGTGAATCAAGTTTATATTTGTATATTTTTTATCAAAATAATTAAATATGGAATTAAAATAATTTTGAAAATTTAAAGATTTCGAAATTTTGATACAGTCTTTTTAGTTGATTAGTACTTCAAACGAAAATGGCGTGTTATGAAATCAATTATTACTCGAATCTTTAATTCTGATAGATTCACTACTGCGCACGCATATGTTGCGTGAGACAGTTGTAACACCCAGGCGCCAAGGGCATCAGGTGCATTCGCCCAATAAACTCGACTTTTATTTTTGTGTTTGGAATAGTGTGGTTTTAGTAAAATACAGTATTTAATAAAGCTCATCTGGGCCTACGGTATAGAGCTTTGGGGTTGCGCCAGCATATCCAACATTGTTTTAATGCAACAGATGCAATCCAAAATCTTAAGGCAGATCTCCGACGCATCTTGGTATGTAAGTAATGAAGTCATCCATGACGACCTCAATATTCCTTTTATTAAGGATGTAATTACCAGCTGAAGTTTAATCCATCACTCCAAGCTAGAAAATCATCCAAATCATTTTATAGCACCTCTACTTATGACTCCGTCTACTAGAAGGTTGAAGAGAAAAATTCCTTTGGATTTGACATAACATAGTGAGCTGTTCATCAGAACAGTTTCACGGATTATTTAGTTTATATTATAATTTTACCTTTAGTTTAAATTATGTAATGAGTTGTAATTATTATTATTATTATTTTAACTTTTATATATTATTTTAATTATAGTTTCCTTCTTACATCAGCTCTGTAACTCAAAGAGTCATTCTGACTCTGATTGTTATAATTTAATGAAATAAAAAAAATATACAGTATTTATATTGCATTTTTGTACTGAGTATTATTTGAAACATGAATAGTCCTATGTATCCCTTTCAAATTATTGCAAAATTTATCTCTCTAATATAACACAAAATTCAAATTTTATGAGAAACTTTGGAGACTGAAACAGTAAAACAAAGCAGCGAAAAATTTAATAAGTTCATAATAAAACATGAAAATGTAACATTTAAAAGTTACAAAATTAGAAGGTTAACATAATATTAAATCAGAAAATGGGCATAAAAATAGCGGGTTTGCAGAACTGTTGGCTAACAATTATGGGTGTAATTTTTTTTTTTTTTAATTTCAAGCTAACAATATTTCATGTCCATAAATTATTTTAAGCTTATAAAAGAGTTTAGCACATAAGGAAGAATAAGCAACACAAAGTTAAAGAACGTGATAAATATAAACTAACAGTAATAAAACACATAATATGTATTTAGGAGGAGATTCGAAATAAATTAATGATTTGCTTCTGTAGATTAAATATTTTTGTTGATTGAAGAAATACTTCTAAAAAATTAACCAGTTAACTGTGACGCTCTCATTGAACTGTGCGCACAGTTTTATGTCGTGAGACTTTAGGTAAAATGTTATAAGGCAATATACCATTTATTACCATATAACGCGCCGTCCATCTTTTGCAACATTAATTTTTATAATTAAACCACTTCTCATAGGCCTATAATATTTTACAGGGTTCGGTTTGACTATCATTTCTATCACCATGTGAAATTTCATCAAAATTCCAGAAGAGTAAACCTGAGGGTTCCCTTGTAAGTTTATTTCGGCATAGTCTCGAAACATTATAAATATCTTGAAATTTGAAAATAAGATTTTTTCAAGAGTTGCAATCCATATAAAGGACAATCAAGAATTTATACGCATAACAAGTATGATCGTCAAAATAAAAAAATATCACTTCTCCAAGAAGAGTAAATTCGTCGATCACATTTAACTGGTCAATTCCAATACAAATTCAATATTTTATAAAGTAGCAAGTTAGATATTTTATTCTAAATTACTATAACTACTGTTTCATTATCATTACGTAGTTAACTTCATTTTTCCGCAATACCTGTTCTATATACGAGTATTCAATCTATGAGAATCGAAACGATTACCTAGATACATAAAGCAGTTTCCCGATTCTTCGCGTTGTATAGCACAGGATAAAAGGCGTTCATCCAATATTATAAAATTCAATTAAAATCATCCATAAATAATAGACATTAAAAGCGATTTGTAAGCGAGCTAGGCTGTGAACCCGAAGAACGCTATGTGAAGCGAGAGCGCATCAAGGCATGTTGTATATGACATGGCAGGCAGCGTTTGACGGAACCGGAATAGCTGGTTTTAAGTAGGCAAGGGTACGATTAGCCCGTCCGGCTCACGTCGCGTACGCTTGAAACTGCTTCAGGGTTGGAAATAATAAAACAAAATTTTCTAAATATATATTTTACTAGAAAGGCATTAAGGCAAATTTCTGGAACTGCCCGTACCGTAATTAAATATTCGAGGTATAAAAATAATAATCATTTAAAAATTGAGTAATGATTAATAACAAATGTTTTAAATATTTTCAAATAACTATTATACTGTAAATATCATCACTTCTATTTTATAGATCTACTATAAGTGCATGTATTTGAAAAATGGCCTTTATATATGTTTACTAGAAAGACACAACTACATCTTTGTCCTTATCTCATATTTTTAAAAATTATATAAGAGTTGAAACTGAATTGCAAAGTTACAATTATTTATTTGAAGTAGGTATATAAGTGAAATTTAAAAATTTTGAAATTTTTAGAAAAACTTTGTATGTTTTTGCTATTTTAGGCGCAAAATCACGGCGTCACCTAAATATCAATGGAAGTGATTCCATTGAGTGGCGTTTAATGATAAAATGTAGTACATAATTGTTATCCGTAAAATGGTAGAATATTATTAGATCTTTTAACCAATATTAGTAGGTGCCATGAAATAAACGAAAATGTCTGTCCCTTAGCATCGGACACAAAGTCGTCCCTTAGCACCGAACAGTAAACATATTGATATTTCTTGTGAGAGTTGACGTAATTTATTTTGATTATTTAATTTTGTTCTGTATGAGTTCTAACGGTCACTACATACCCCGTATGTAGTATTTCCTAGTCAAAAAATGAAAATCTTATGATGAATGCTCCAGTTGAGAGCATCGGTGTGGCCCAGCCAAAAGGGTGGATGAATAGTGATTTTTTTTGCAATATCTAAGAATATTCATCAAACACAAATGTGCAGACATTCCAGAGTGTGGGGATGGCTACCTATGTGTTCAATACTGGTAATTTTGAAATGTCCGGTACTAGGTGCCACTTTGTAAAATCATATTTCATGTTACCAAAGTTTGATTGATAGTATTAATTATTTTTAGCAAAGGTTGCATTTTTGTTAATTTAGTTTGATTTCTACCTTTGTTATCTAACATAAGTCATAATTTAATAAGCATTTCGTAAAATATTTTTTGATTTACTTATAAATAACCTTAGGTATCCGGCACTCGGGGAATTCCCCCTAAATAAAATATTTAAAAAAATGAATAAAATGTTAAAAAAGATCATCACATATCACCGAAAAGTTGAATAAAATGATTAAAAACATTATAAACAAATATATTTATGAAAGAAGAGGCTAAAGAAGCTTAAAAATACATATTTTATGTATATATGTATAAATTCTTTAAATTCACGATCGTTATACTTATAAGCAAAAATCAATTATGCTTTCGCCGTGATAGTCTAGCCCTGAAACTCTGGGAAAGTATTCATATTTAGTAACAAGAACACGAGATCCTATTTCCTTGTACCAAGTTAAATAGCAAATTGATTACAATATCTGTTACTTCAGCATCGCAAATGTACCATATCCGTTTTGTTTAATCAGCAAATGATAATGTCGCTACTTGTACAAGTATGTCTCGGACCACCTAGTAAGCAAAGTTCAGTAGTGAGTAGTGACCGTTGTCGAATATATTATCCGTTTGTAAATGCGGAAAAGACGTGCATCAAACTGCACGTTTAATATCTCACAATCGCTATTATTTTTAACTTATTTACGATAACATGCACGCACATTAATCCCGAGATATGTAAGACACAAATGTAGGAATTATACATGTGAAACGCGAGTAGAGAACCGCAAGCAAGATAACTAACTATGCACTATGAATAAAATTTATTCCGCTATCTCTCGCTTTTAAAATGAAATACGACCAGAATATGATATTTGGTTACACATTTTTCGTTTTTCATATAAATAAATATTATAACTCACGTGACCAACGCTGTGCTTATAATAAATTCCAGTTTCTCTCACCTGAAACAAAAAAAAATAGAATTAGTATTCGGATATTTGTGTACTATTATTTGAATTTGAATTTATTGTTAAATGCACTTCGATGAAGCTCATTTACACACTCATTATATTTCAATTAGAATATTTAGTGCAATCATGTTCATGAATAATTGCAATTTATTCATATACAAATTATGTTAATATAATTTAAAACTTTAATTTTACGTTTCAGTGCGTAAATAAAATTTTGTTTGTAACAAGCGGATATAATTTTAAAATTAATGATACGTATAGAAAAGTGTGTCATTGAAAAAGAGTAGTTATTACCCGTTGATTTTGGCACGCACTATACTTAAATAAGCATAACATCAAATTATTGATAATATATACAAAATTAAATATCATTTTAAGTATATTGAATGAAAGTGAAACAGTTTCGATCAATATCTTGTCACGCGAGAATGTCGCATTTGCATTTTCTTCTTGACGAAAGAATAAATTTAAATAAAATACAAATGAATATTAATTACGTTGATAAAATGCATAATTATCAATAATAACGCATTATAATAATTATAACACTAATATAGAAGGTTTTGGTGATTCTAACACTATTCATATCAATTATATCTCTTCAATATAGCATATATAACTAATTTATCACATACACATTCACTGTAGCATTTTGGTCCTTTTTAATAATATTTGAAAAAAACGAGGTCAATTTATTTAATAAAATTGAATTTTTTGATATCGTACACCCTTTACGAAATTAGTGCGATGACGCATGCTGACAGCATGCAATTCGCTTTTATAATAATTAACCTCGTAGTATCGAATTTAATGTTTGCTTTATAGTTGATAATATCAGGCATGGCATACTCAAATTACGGCTTCAAAGCTTTTGTACTTCGTTGAACGAGATAATGAGAATTGCTAATAACTCAGGATTTAAAAAAGTTCATTTTTGTATTGTTTGGTACATCTATTATTAACTATGAAGCTTATATAGAAGCTATACATAATAATCTCATATGGAATTAATAGATAGTGACATTATATTAAGCACGGAGTATTGATATTTCACTATGAATAACATTATTGTAACATTGTTCTTAATTATGTTGATTAAGAGCTTAACTACGAACTTCGTGATATTAAACCATAGACTAATTTAGCTGATATCTCTAATTCCCTAAAATATTTTAATTTACTTTATAATAATGAAAACCGACATGATGAGTGAAACGCATTTGAAGTAATGGTTCTAGATCTCTTCCAAGAAACACGAGATAAGTACATCTATGCACTATTTGTCACAGTCGTTTTGAGCCATGTAGGCATAGACAGTAACGAAAAATTCAAGCGTGTTAGAAACGAGTTGTTGCCGGTAATAATAATGCATAGGTAACAATACCTGCGGCTAATTCATAACAATGGCGAGCGGCAGATATATTTCAACACGCATCATGTCGGCGACCCGCGGGCTCATCACACAACATCTCCGGAGATATTCACTTAACGTCTCAGATGATTACAGGGACCGAAGAGATCTTTTCACACTTCAGAAGTTGATAGCGAAGACGATGCTCAATTTATGAAGTTGGAATAAAAATTTGAAAGTTTTTCAATGAAAATTCGAACTTACTAAAATAAAACACTTTTGAAAAAACTCAAGCAAATTCAGGATTTTTCTTAACTATATTAGAACAAAAATATTTATATATGTATAAATTTATATAAAGCATCTTCGGATGAGTTGATTTTTTTATTGCAATGTGCATATATGTAAATCAATTTACAAAGCTCATGAAGGTAATATAAATTTTTATTAAAATACAAGTTGGAGAAGTTTCAGCCCAACAGCTCATAGGACGTAAGGTTCTGATTGGTGTTCGAAAATATAAAAAAAAATACAAGTTCTATCAAAATCGAATATTGAAAGAGACATTTTCAAACTCAAAGAATATTGAAACTACAATCATAATGAATTTAAAATATCCATTGCATTATAAAAATTTAGTAAAAATATATTTTGTTGTACAATCATCAATTAAATAAAATCAATTTTATTTCAATATACTAAGAATACCAAGCTAATTGAACCATCTTCATTCTTTTGTACGATTTGGATTAATTTTAGTCTTACAACCGAATGATTTTGTAAAATCACAGGAGTTTGCCATTCCAAATTTACTCAATAGTTTAAAAATATGTGTAGACAGTAGATAAAAACTTATCAGATTCTCTGTTTTAGAATTATTTACCAAAACCTTGCAAGAATACGTTTTTTCTTACAGCGAACTTCTTCATGGTTTTAAAATTACCTAATACGTATTTATAATGGATGACCACTTACTACCAAAAATAAATGTAATAATAAAAAACTAATGTTTGTATGTTGTTTACTATTTAGCCATCGCACCAAGAATTTATTTAAAAAAATATAACAACTGAGGTCTAAGCTGGTCCAATTGTAAGTCATCGTCAGTCTAAAATTCACTAACACCAATCACCAACGCTCCACTGTTCGTCAGTAATATGGCCATATATGACAATTTCAATAAAGATTATGTAGAGTGCGTGATAAGATTCAGCAGTTCTCGCCATTTTCTAAAACTTGGAAATTGTCCTAATTCTGCAATCGCTCAACTTCTTGGAACACCAGTTTCTAGAAGGTTGAAGTAGAAGATTCCAAAAGACAATATTGAAGGAATTTGACTTCATAACATTTTTGAATCACTCGTTGAAGTGAAGTTGACAACTATCGACTTACACAAATTTAGCACAAAGTTTAAAGGCTCTGTTCGAGCCTCATAAATTTTATTAATCCATCTTCCTCTACCTGACATAATAAAATAATTTCCTACCCTAGTATAAGTACTAAGCTAGTTATAAGAAATTATTCATTCTGTACGTATACCTTGGCCCGATAACATCTAATGCAACTTATTAAATTAAATACATTTCTACAAACAATTTCTGAACTATTATTTTCCAATCAGTTCTATGTTATTTCAGGTCTGATATAGCCTTTTGATAATTAATTATATCTGGTCCTTCGAGGTAGTAAAGTGTCCGTGTGTAGTGATTTTTTAATTGATTTTGTTAATAAACATTGCGCCGGGCGCTTACAATATTAAGTGGGGAAGGGAGGGGTCTAGTAAGATATGACATAAATTGATTTCTTACTATTTATTCTTATTTTCTTTTCAAAAATTATGTAAAACTTTTTTTCTTGACACTAAAAATACACGTGATGTTGAATGGGAGAGGGGGAGTAATTATAAATATCACAAAATATCACCAAGAAGAGAGAAGTAGAACAATTCTTAAAAATCAATCACGTGATTAATGGACACCCTATAATTTCATGTGTATATTTGTAATGTAACTGAGTAAATTGAACAAAATTGCTTATAAAATTATGTTTATTCTAATTGCTGTAGAAAATAAAATAAAAAAAGAAAAGTAAGAAGGTGATAGTTTCAAACGGTGACATAATTCAAACGCTACGCTTTCAATTATTAAATCCACATACGAATAGTCTTCATTAGATCGAGCATATATACTCTGGCATTATAATTTATAAATACAGTCAATCAATATAGTTAATTGCGACTCTACCCAATGTGTACCCCTAAATTTGGCAAAATTATAGGTAGAAGGATATAGTAATTGAGCAATAAGTAGAGTTTACAATGATCGACTATTAAAATAGTCGTATTGACTTTTAATCCAATTGTTCCTCATCAAACTTGTCACATACATCCGGACATCTAGTTATTAAACGTTTGACCGGTAAGAGTTCGAGTTCTCTCAGAACTCGAAGGCGTTTTAGCGTCATGTCATGCGAGAGACCACCTCCCGGCTACGTCTCGCTGATAACGAGACCGTTGTACTATAGCACGGGAATACGTTCCCTTCGGTGCGCGATCAATCTGTCTGTCATTGCTCGCATCGCTGCTTGCCGCAGACGTTGTTCAGTACGAACACTGCTCCGATGATGCATTTCAAATCCACTGATATGACGTGGAAATTCCATATGTTCCTGTACATGACATTGTTTTTATGTTCAAGATACAGCTGGCATCGGCGGACGCCTGTAACAATGTATCATTGATGGTCATGCCAAGAAGGGCAACTGAAGAAGAGGATAATGCCATTGGATTCTAGATAAACGTTCATAAAGTGAGGAAGAGGTGTTATACACCATAGTACAACGATTTTGTAATATGTAACCCTTTCGTTATGAGAGGGGTTTTTGCAGGAGTGTCGCTGCTGTACGAGGCAGTAAACTGCTCGAGTATTTGTTGTACAAAATATTTTCAGATTTCCCAATTATGGTTAAAAATTATATATTTGAAGATTACAATACAAGTTAGAATTATCAATGATGTCTCAGAGCGATAAATATTGAAGCAAATTGTTCTCATTAGACGACAATCGTACATGAGTCGTCAAGCATATGTCGTCCATAGACGACGCTCGTAAGAGTTAATTGTAGATCTCAAATGCAAGATGTGTGATAGAACACATAAATTTTGAGTTGATAAACGTGGTATCTTACTTAGACACCTCTCTTCCCCATTTGATATTTTGTGATTTTTTGTCAAAACCCTTCCCCCTTCTTGTGCTAAATTAATAGTTGTCACTTCGATAAGTGATTTATCAATTCAGCTCAGTTCTCCAAAAATATTGTAAATGCAGCAAAGTGCAGTTTATAATTTCATATTCTATAAATTACTTGAATATTACCTTTTGCGATTTTCTTCTTCGACCTTCCATTTAAGATAACTATGTCAAAAATCGGATACAATATTTGTACATATTCTTCTTAAAAAATCAATATCAACCAAAAAAAACTGATCATAATAACTTGAAATTAACTATAGGACTAACATATTAAAAACTGAAATCGTCTTCCACAAAACACTTTGCCTAAAAGCACATGCTTGGCCCTTTCGCTACAAGAATGACACTGCTGTACGAGTCAACAGGTCGCCCAAGTATTTGTTACAGAAAAAGTTTCAAGATTTTTCAGTCATTATCTTTAAAAATTATTTAAAACATTGAAACTTACACCTCTTAAAATAATACAAATTAGAATTATTAATGACTTAACACAGAACTAAATACTCGACACACTTTAAGTTGTCTATTGGAGACACTCGCACATACAGGTCGTCAAACGAATTTCAACTTTATTTCTTGAAGCAAAAGGGTTATATTTAATTAAAAATAATGAATATATAAATTAGGTTAAATTGAGAACTTTAGTTATTAAAACTATCTTATTTAAATTATATTTAAACTATTTCATTATGTTAGGAATATATAGGATAGAACAGAGCATAAAGGTCCAATTTCACGCAATTTTATTGTGATAACATATATATATATATATATATATATATATATATATATATATGTGTGTATATAGATATAAATATACAAGTTATGAATTAGCAAACATTATTATAAAACTGTATAAAGCCGATTGGCGTATAAATAAATAAATAAATAAATAAATAACTGTGTCAAAGTGCAGTTTAAATACTTTATGTTCTATAAATTTGTTAATGATTTTCAAAGAAAAAATATTCCAATAATTGTCTCAAGTATTCCACTCCAATTTTTTATGTTTCATATATGATATATTGTAGATGATGAACTAACATTTAAGGTCAAAAATTTCTTTTTAATATTAAATATATGATTCAAACTTCGTACCATTCAAAAAACATTGTTGATCTTAACAAAATATGCACAACAAGCGGAAGCACTTTCCTTAATATATGCACCACACTAATTATAATTATCATTGAATACTAAAAGCTCACTCACAATTAATAAAATATAATTTAATTATAACGTAAGTTAAAACAAAAAAGCTTTCAAATTACAATGATATATTTATTTTAGAGCAATCTTATCGAAATTACTTATTTTATTAAATAAGTGACTATAAAATTAAAGTGTTCCACTCTGATAAAAGATTCTCCTTTCAAATGTTACTTGATCAGCCTTGGCATTGATGAACTGTATAAGAAACACATTGGAGTGCATCGGCTCGGAAAACACAACCGTAAACCAGTGGTGGTCTACAGGATTACAACAGTTTACTGGACTTACAACGCTCATCAGATCAAAATGCGATTACTTAAGTAATAAATACAGGTTTGAGGTATTTTTGTTAGTGACATGTATCAAGGGAACGTCCAATTTGAATAGTACGTCAATAGGAAATGTGATAGTGGATTAGGAATCTAATAGAATAAGACAATTGTAGCATAGTGCAAGAGTTTAGAAATAGTTTGGAAAATAATTAAGAAGACGATGTATTTCATTAGAGGCATAAATTAAAGAGATTTTATTTTTAGCATAAAAAGGAGGATCT
The DNA here is from genome assembly GCF_003426905.1 of Ctenocephalides felis. Taxonomy (NCBI): domain Eukaryota; kingdom Metazoa; phylum Arthropoda; class Insecta; order Siphonaptera; family Pulicidae; genus Ctenocephalides; species Ctenocephalides felis. Next base: position 19,611,735 of record NW_020537324.1, on the reverse strand, counting down.
ATATAATATTTGAAAAAAAAGGATTAAAATATAAATAAAACTAAGAACCAATTAATTATTTGTTCTTTGATTATCGTTGGTAATTTATTCTCCTATTAACTTATAGATCACAAAAAGTAGCCTAAATTTACTTAATGGAACAAAATTTCAAGTTTCCTTACTATAAATCAAACATGATAGATTAAATAATAAATTATCTCTATTACAGAATTAATTGAACAAAGTTCAAGAATATAACGAGTAAATTAATACGTTAGAGATTCATGAAAAAAAATCTCCTTAATTAATGACATTAATTTATTTTCTCGCCACGTTCTCGTTTTCTTTCTCCCGCGGTTTTTTATTTTTATTTGCGCTAACAACTTATAAGCGGCGACGGGCGAGACGCAATTCATAATAAATTCTGTCGTGCCATGCACAGTATCCGAACACACTCATCACTTTTCCGCGGTTTTACGGCGGAATTGCTGGATTGGCCGCTTTTTTTAAATTTCAACGAAACTTTTTATAGCAACAGCAGCAGTTTTTAAACATAACCAATTAATGTCGGTATCGGCTACAGGGTAAAATATTACGTCTAAACATTACCGCAGGATGAAAATGTTTTTATTCACTACGATAACTTATATGAACAAGGGAAATACCATTTAGTGAAAATCAAGCTATGAAAAGTAAGTAATTATGATGACTTTACAATAGTATTTTTTAAATTCCCATAGAGTAGCTATAGTAATGGGCCGAAAATCGAAAAGGAAAATTTTTGCATTTCTCCACGTTTTGAAGGTTTCTGAACATTTTGGCATGCCTCAGAAAAAATTGATGTGTGTTTGTGTTTTGTGTGAGAACAAGAGACACCACTAGTTCAATTTTATCTAATCTATCAGAGTTCTATAAGCAGTTGTGATATTTTGTTTTGCTAATTACGTAGTTTTATCATAGATGGCATGTTGCCCTATCCATCTCTATGTGATCAATTTGATTATTACAAAAACTAATAATTATATCTCATTATTAATGCAACCATGCCAATTTAAGATTATTTTCACTTGGAATATTTCCAAGTCGGTATCTAAAAAAGTAAAAACCGATGTCATCTGATGTCACCTTTTTTATCAGGCTGGTCAAAGTTAAATTAAATCCAGGACTGATTCCGGTCCAGTCGTTCTAACTACTTAACTACAAGCGAGATATTTTTTGTATTCGTATTTATTTTTATGTATAGCAGAAGTTGATTTAAAATTTGAAATAGTTTTACAATGTATAAATGAATCACTTCTGAATTAAAAATTTGAATATACGTAAATAGAGATAAATAAATTTCACCATGTCATAATATAATTAAAAATAAATAAATCTTGTAAGATGTAAATGTTTCTACAAAGCTAAGTAATGTGCTATAATTTTCTGTAGTTTCTATTCATAAAGTAAATGTCTAATTCCCTGAAACTGGAACATCATACGAACTATATAGTCGCTCAACTTCTTGAGACTCCAGTTAAAAAAAAACTGATAAAGATTCTGAGTGATAATATTCAAAACATTTAGCATTACTGCATCTTTGAAAAATTGAGCTGAATTGGTAAACTACTCATTTGAGTGTCATCTATTGATATACTAAAATTTAGTAGTGAGTGAATGATTTGAACCAAATAGCTCATAGGATATTGTATTCTGATTGGTGTTAAAAATAAAAATAATAAAATAAATTGATTTTGTTGGAAAATAATTTAAAAAAAATATATCTATTTTAATTATATAACATATATTTGTTATATGTAATGTATTTTAAAATTGTTTAACACGAAATGACGGAAGATGGTTGTATACCTATTTTGCCTGATTGAGAGTCAATTTGGATAAGGGATTTGGGAGGGATAGAAACTAATTTTTATGTACCTTTCATTGTACTATGAAAAACAAAAAATATATTAAATTTTTTTTTTATTTATTTATTAGGGACCGTTCAAATATTACGTAAGCACTATAGGGGGGCGGGGGGTTGTTGATGTGCTTATTTTGGGTTGACATGGGGGGCAGGGGAGTCTGGATGATGATATAGGTAGTATTTTTATTTTTTTACATTAATTGCAAAATGTTTACGTAAGCATGGGGGTAGGAGGTAAGAGCTTTGCTTACTTTTGCTGACAAGGGGGATGGGGGGGGGTAAATAATTGTAATAAATCTGCTTACGTAATACTTGAACGATCCCTTAATTGCAATCAAGATATAATTTAAGCTTATAAGCTATTGTGGCAATTTAAAAAAAATGACTTGAAATTGTTATGTATATCACATAAAAAATGCAAATGAGTCAAATTAACTCTTTCCGTCATTCAAGTGTTAAAGATAGGATATTTTCAAGATACTCGTTATTCGAATACTTGGCCTCCTCTGCACCAAAAATCATTTCCACACAAATTGTATTACAAGCAAAAACAATCTAGACTTAAACTTCAAGATAATATTGAAAAGAACTCGAAACGTTGTTACCGGTGCTTCGTATAAAACTATACCGGCATTTCCGCCTGTCAGAGTTTTAAGAGCTGGTATAAAAGTATTAAAAAATTTCAAACATGCGTCGTTGAAGTTTTAAAATGTATTATTCAATCGCTCATACCTGGTTTCTTCAAGTTCTCGTGTTCGGCGTTTGCAGCCGACACTTACATAAGTTTGTTCCGCACATTCGTGGTTTACTTTTTCTACGGCGCGACAGAGGATGGAGAACAGTGGTATAATAGTGGGTACGTAGTTTGAGCGCGTATCGCGTGCACGAGACATTATAGCTTTAAAAGTAAAATGAGATATATATCTCGCGAGTCTTCTCGACGACGGTGTACTTTGCACGACTATATAAAACAATGTACAAGTAGCACCACATGCGGATAGAATAACTTGGCTTTCAAAAGCGATATCCGATTATCCCAGAAGCTTTCTTTCTTATGCCAGAAGAGTTTTTCAAAGTTTGAAGAAGAAAATATTGCAACAAACTCGATTTTCCGATGCAAATGAATATGCATTGCTTCGTTTTTACATAAATTCAAATACATCGATGAAATAAGGAACTTAATATAAATCTTTATCAAAACTTTCACGAGTACCTTATTTCCAGAGCTTATACGTTTTAGTTATTCGAGATATAACATTTCTCACTAGGATATTTTTTCAGTTAAATACGCCGGTATTTTGATTCATAAAACGCCCGAATCATAAATGACAATGTATGACTTTAATATAAATTCCGCAATGGTTTACGCGCGTTTTCGTGGATGAATAAATGCCGATAACAATGAGCATTTTTGATAAAATTTGTTGCCATGTACCGACAGCGTTATCTATATGGTTTGCGTTATAATTAATTAATATAATTGTTCAGAGAGCTTTGGAAAAAAAAAATTAACCTGTAAATGCGAAAAAATATATTCATTGTGGGTGAAATATGTAAAAATGTTCGAGTTAAATGATTGAAAATAGTACGCTTTTTTGCTATTATGGCGTCCTATTGACATTTAGCCATAATCGTAAAAACTACAAAAAGTGAACTATGCAATCTCACCGTCTTTTGTTCCAAGTTCGGTTTAAGAGTCAATATACCTCAAGCAAATATTTTTGTATTTCTAATTAAATTAAATACTTATACACATTAAGCAGTGTTTCATTCATTAATATAAAATAATATATAGCAACCATCTATACTTTAATATTATATAAATCTATTGTTACAAAAATGGCATATTTATGATAACACTGAATTGAATCATAAGGTTGAATATGTGATAAATCTTTTAGATGAAAGGAATACCTTTTCTTTGAACTATTAATATCATTGATGATTCCATAAAATTCAAATAACGCATGCCATCGCAAATACAACTTTGTTGAACATTCATCCTAAACATCCTAAATGTGAAGATAAGTAAGAAAGATCTTCCAAAGAAACATACGCGCACGTCATGCAAAATTTTAGAGCCAACTGTTGCAATTGATGCAATTCTCTCATATTTTTTATATTGTTTTGAACAACAATCAAAACTTAGGAATGCTATGAGCTGTTGTGCTTATTTGACTTAGCCCATTTTGCTAGAATTAAATTTGTAGATGGGTATCGTAGCACTCCGAATTATTTTCTCGTCGATAGAGCAGAACAAGGAAGAAACAAGATTTAGTAATTAGTTTGAGAACTTTAGATATATTTGTATTTAATACACTTATCTAGTGTTGTTTTTGATAAAAGATTTGTATTGAACTACTATTTAAATAGTTATTTAGAGAATACGACCGGAACGGACGTATGCTAGTAAAAAGGCTTTCATGACAGAGACAAAGGGTTAATACTATACTTAATACTGGTAGTCTACACAAATGGCAACCAAAATATGTCCCATATCTGTGTGATGAATTATTAGAATTTTTGTAATAGGGCAAATATTCATTGATGCAACAATGACGGCTATTTTCACTTGGAAACAAATTGCTATCTATATTTCCAAGTAAAATCGTTGTCAATGTTGCTTGATAACAGGCTGCTCGAAGCGAGATCGACTCGGATTTGGCACATGTAATATCCAACATAAATTCATGATACCAAAACAATTACTACAAAACCTGTCCAAATAGACCAACATGCTAATTATAGTTTAAATGCATAACTTTTTTGCGAACGATTATTCTGGCAATTCTTCTCTAATAATATATAATTAAATCCCATAAAGACTGACAGAATTAATAAAAGAAGGAAACAAACTAGCAAAAATATTCTTTGTTGATTTTAGGCAATAGTATTCGAAGAAACATACTGGATCTATGTAATTACTGTTGTAGGATCAACTGAGTCAGTTCTGTGTTGGCAGACTGATCGTGCAGCGGCAACAAGAGAGGCGTTCTCCTGTCCTCCAGGAGAATTAATAAAAGAAGGAAACAAACTAGAAAAAATATTCTTTGTTGATTTTAGGCAATATTATTCAAAGAAACATACTGGGATCTATGTAATTACTGTTGTAGAATCAACTCAGTCAGCTCTGTGTTGGCAGACTGATCGTGCAGCGGCAACAAGAGAGGCGTTCTCCTGTCCTCCAGGCGTGCTCGTCCTGCTCAGTCGTGCGCGGAATCAGCGGTCCGCGTTAAACGGTGTCAAAATCAAAGTTATACGCCCTGTGTACGGTTTGACCGCAAAGACGTACTCGAAATACGTCAAAACGATCAACCACACAATATCTCGTTACCGTACATCTTTGCGATACTAATTATTAGCCTGAGTATAGTGTTAAAAGGAATCTTTGATAATGTTTAAGGGAGTAAACCGAGGAGAATTAAATCATGAAATCAGAGAGCGTGAAATTTATAAAGGTACATATTAAAGAAAAAATAATGGCCTTCTTGAGTAATAAAAATCTTGCACTAATCGAATTAATTATATTTTAATTGACGTGGTCTTATATTGCAGATCACATTTTTGTTCTACATTTATAAAATTAAATATTAAAACAATAAGATAGTAAAACCAAAACATGCACTTCAATTGAGACAAAGGGGGCGTCCATTAATCACGTGAGCTAGTTTTTAAAAATTTTTGGATCCCCCCTCCCCCTTGGTGATACATTGCAATATTCAAAATTACCTCCCCTCCCCCACCAAACATCACGTGTATTTTTAGTTAAATGAAAAAACTAATTTTTCAGAATTTTTTTTGAAAATGTTTGAATATTTTTTAAAAAATCAGTTAAAAAATAAATACACGTGATATCTTACTATACCCCTCCCTCCCCCACGTGATATTTCGTGATTTTTTGTCAAATCCCCCCTCCCCCTAAAAACCTCACGTGATTAATGGACGCCCCCAAATCAGGATCACATTCACGTGAAAACTTTATTCACAAGAAAACTTTCACATAAAATTTTCCAAGACCAATAATTAAGAACGTACAAGCAGGCTTTACAATAAACTTCCAGATGAATTAAAAACAATCACAAAATTAAATAAATTCGAAAATAAAGTTAAAAATCATTACAGAGACACACAAATTTAAGTGTCTCCATTTTAAATACGATTTCGTATTTTACTTTTAGCATGATAAACATATGTGTATGCATTTATGCATGAATGTATATATGTATGTAAGTGTGTATCGATGTGTAATTTTTATTAAAAATTACAACTAAAACATCCGCGTATTTCTGCCTCTCGTCCCCACGAAAACGTACGTTAGGCATTACTTCATGGGGGGAGGTTCTAGAGTTCTATAATTCCGACTCTTAATTAAACATATCGACGTATGTGTGCATGTATGTATGTAAGTATATAATTATTAGCTCACAATGTAAAGCTGTTATAGAAAACTTGAGAATTTATTTTTATTATAATATTTCTGTAATTTCTCATAACAATTGTTCGACTTAGTATGTATGAATTATATTAAGTCAATTATTATCACATTGTGTGTTATGCGTATTTAAACCATGCAAGGAATTTTTGATTCAGTACCGTATTGTTAAAGATGCATTGCAACTTCAGGCTAAAATCGTGCGTTTTAGTTCGTCAATATAAAAAACAAAGAAAAAATGTTCTTCAAAAACGAAAAAATGGCGATATAATGAAGAGCGAACAGTTATCGGCTAAAAAATGAGGTACGGTCGACCCTACAATCAAAATCAATCGACACATGCCCGACCCGGTCAGACAAAATTCGAGCGCTTCTACTGAAAACGGTAATAATACACTGAACAGACAATACTTTCAATTAATAACGAGCTCGGGTGATCCCGCGTATTATTTCCAAGGAAGCAATAAAATTATGAACCCAACCTGTAATTTAGAGCGAACAAAAAAACTCATGCTCAGGAGAACACACATATACTAAGTTGGTAAATAACACACTCATATTATTTGGACGTACCGATGAAGCTCTCATAATTTATTACCATTTTCGATTTGTCGATGAACTGAATTACAGAAATTGATCCACTAGCCATATTGGATTAGAAAGGGGCTAAATTGGATTAGAAATGCTCATACAATCATAGATAAATTATTAAGCAAAGTGTTTTTTAGATGATCGTTGTGATTGATTGCATTTTGAAGGACAAATTATAAAATACTGTAATATGCAACTAGTAACATTTATTTTATGTTAATTACATAAATTACATTTACGTTATATTACATAGTATTTATAATAATTTCAATATTGTTTTTGATAACGATCTGATTGATTGATTGATTGATTTGTATGATTTTCGATTGATGATGTTTTTTTTTATATATCAATATAACCGCATGCTTTGATTGGCGCAAACACAAAGACATAATAAAAATGAATCTAAGGAACTAGCCGAAATACGAACATAAAATTATTAACAATCAATTGATGAAAATTGAGAACATTTTTAAGATGTTCGTGATTTTATACTAGTTGTAAGTTGTAAGTAGACGTAAATTTGAGAAGTATACATGTATAATAAATACTTAGAAACAGTAGAAAAATATATTCGATCAATTTGAGTTCTCATCCATCTTAACAGCCTCATCGTCATTACCAAAAACATAACGATGTGTAGCATGGAAGCGGCCGACTGTTAAACAAATGATAAATATAACTGGAACTCGCACTGAAATCGGCTGAAGTGTACGCCTTGGTAAGAAAAAGTTTCGATGCAAATGGTAATTTGACCTGCTGCCACCACACAAGATGTTTGTATGAGTTATGGATGAAGTTTTCTTTTTTCCACGTCAAGAGAAACAAACGGTTAAAGCGACTTTTTCACAAGCTTCGGATTTAAACGCTTTCTTATCGTTTCGAATAAATCATTCCAGTTTTGATTGCCCAGCATGTTTTTCTAACGCATAAAAAATGGAATAAAATAACATCACAAATAATATAAACATTATCAATATAGTACAGATTCTGTACTACAGAAAGTTCATATTTTTTATTTAATTACCTGCTCTACTATTCTACTATTTTACTAAAGAAAAGCCTTGAATCCAAATAAGTAAATTTATATTTTTGTTTGGTCAAGAAATCAATAAGCATTTTGATAATTAGTAATTGAAAATACAAAACTAATAAATACAAAAATAATAAATTGAATCATTTGTATGTCGATATCAATAGTTTGTGTATCAAATATCAAACTCTATAAATTGAATATTATCTCACAAATTCAACTGACATATTCTATATAACAATAAATTTTTCTTTTTGATTTTCATGCATTTTCGTACCAAACAAAACATGGTGTCGCTAAGCCTTTATATTTGAATAAACGTCATTCATAATTCTGTCGTTGTTTCATAACAGATTTAAAAAACAATGTTTGTTTTTAATCAAACATTCTGCATATGTAGTTTTGAATGTATATCACATATGCTTATTAATATAAATAAAAAATACAGCTTTGAAATGCGAAACTCAATTATTTTTCATTGGGTTGTTTTATTGTTATTTGTGATATATAAAAAATTTAACGCCTATACAAGTTTAAGCATTTTTTTTAAATAAAAAATATAAAAATGCTATCTAAAATTTTTTAAATAGTATTACAAAACACTTGCAACTCTTTCATACAGAAATTGTAGAAAAAAATAATTTGAGAAAACCCTTAAGATTAACAGAAGATTACAACAGCATATCAAGAAATTGAACAAAATATGAAGAATTGAACATAGAAATGGAAAATACAATTACTAGCTAAAGTATCCCATTATACGTCCTGGTTATTACTGTGTGTGTACTTAATTTTAAAATACTTTTGAAATGAAACGCTGTGTTTCGCCTGTATTTAATTACTTCAGTTTAAATATCACTATTGTGGCTTCACTAAAGGATCCTTATTGAAGCCATGCATTGCACCCACGGATATATAATAGAACTAGGTAGTACAATTTTGAACGTGTGTTTGTTCACATTTAGCAAACGACTGCAATCCAGGCCCAAATTAGCCCAAAAATATAATATATAAAATATAATAGAGAGCAACTCTTATAGAGAGAAAAAAAAGTTGAAATTATGGATTCATTTACTGTAACCGTTGACTCACCTAAGGGTTTACCCTACGCATTATAATATTCATCTCTATAGAAATCAAACGATTAAAAATGTCCATCAATGTAACATATGAACTCCTAAGCACCATACGTACTGGATATTACTACTAAAAGTTCATCTATATCATCATCTTTGCTTGATTATTAATATTATATTAAAGTGCTGAATTTTAAGAAAACTGTATTAGTTATGCTCCTCACTCATCCTCAATTCTGAAATTATTATCCTGTGGTAGTCAGTAGATCAGATAGTTGGGAAATATTGGTAGAAGTAACAAAATAAGGCACATAATAATAGCAAACTCTCATAAATAGTATTTTCCTAAAAACGTAGTATTCTCTTTTACTTAAAAGTGAAAATATCAAAAATATTACAGAATAGTTGTGATTAATAAATTTTATATTTATTGTTTACCACAAATTGAAGAAATTAATTATATAAAAATCTAAATAAATGTACATTGATGATATCAATCTTTATCTACTCTAGGGTCGTCCTTAATATGGACATATTCGAATTTCCTTGCTCCCAAGGGCTCAAATGGTTCCAAATTGATAAAAAACAATTCTCTAAAAGTTTTAGTTCTTAATATTAACTTTTAGGTAGTGCGCAATTCAATCAAACTTCGTATGGAAATAGCATGGAAAAAATTTTGAAAATTAAAAAATTTCTTAGCGGCAAATGAATTAAAAGTGAAAATTCGTCATTTTTTATTGAAAATTCGAACTCTGCAAAATTTTTGAAATTTTTTTCATGCTATTTTCATACAAAACTTTGATTGAATTGCGCTCTATCTAAAAGTCAATATTAAGAACTAAAACTTTCAGAATTGTTTTTCATCAATTTGGGACCATTTGAGCCCTTGGGAGCAAGGAAATTCGAAAATGTCCATACTAAGGACCAGCCTAATCAGTTCATATAATTTTTTATCAGTTGTTCGGTTCAGGAAATTAAATTTATTAGCAATAATCCGTGTTAAGTATATAATTAATAATTACGTAGAATAATCTTGAAAAAAAAAAGAGAATATTAATAGAGTTCGTTACGGTTCTGCTTAAATGCGAGTCGTTGACGCGCGACACAAAGAGCAGCCAACACAAAACATGCAAGACGTGCCGGCTTGTGCCGAAATGAAAATGCCATTGTTTTACAAAGGAAGTTCGCTCCAGTACACGGTAGCGAAATTCAATGAATATTTTATTGGCATTTATTATGCCTCATGAACAATTACAAGACTCACTGGACGAAAGCTAATTACACGCCATTTAAATTAATTAAATTGGCCTTGGACTGATTGTAACACGGATTTTGAATATTTTGTCATTTTGACAAATGTTCAGTTGAATTCCTTTACAACTGCAAAATTGATGACGAGGTGGGTATGGATATAATAGTGAATTAAGAAATAATTAATTACACTGGAGTATCCATCGATGTTTGAAGAAAGGATTAACATCTTTTGTCTTCCTTGATAAATGATATCGTATTGCAAATCCTAGATGTTGCGCTAGGTGTAACACTTATCCTTCCCATATTGCTTTGCTGCAAACACAATCAATCAATATGTCAAGCCAGGCTTTAGTCAGTCGATTGATTGATATTTGAATATAATAAATATGTATTATGAATCTGTCGCAAGTGGCGCGTTGGCGGAATTTATTTTCGAAAGAATTGCTTCATAAGTAATTAGCGTCACAGCATATAATAGATGCAGAATTGATTAAACAAATTTCGAAAGTATTAGTTTTTATAATAAATAGTAAAATAAGATTGGAATTACATTTTGCTATATGCAGTTATAAGTGAACAATATAGAGTTTTAACAAATAGAACAAAAATAGTTGGTATTGGTATTTTAACTTGAGACAAGTTACACGAACTTCCCGACTTGTGTAAATAATCGACTTAATCAATAAAAAATAAATTAATTTATGAGTGATTAAAGGTATTCCGAGTGGATTTATTACACATGATTGATAACGAACGAACAGGTTAACTCAGAGTATTTTTTAAAAGCAAATTTTCAAAAATCACCAATTTTTATAATTGAATCAGTTTAATGGTTTAGTATGTTGAATAAAACCAGGTACTCCATCGTCATACCAAGCAAATCGTCTAATTTTAATGTTAACAAATGTCAAAAAAACTACTCATTTTCTCAAACTTTGATAATTTTTTAAAATTATACTACTTTTCGTAAGGCCGTAATATTTCAGTAAGTTCTATAAGACCATAATATATATCGCCGAAAAAACTTCCATAAAAATTGGCTTAATTTTTACCTAAAACTAATCAGTATCATTCCCAACTAATATCTTTCGAACAGTTTTTGATTTTTCAAAATCGATGCGGTAGTTCGAGCTTAAACGTGGTCGATAAGTTTAACACTTTTTTTCAAATTACAAAGAAACGGTTTGGCAGATCGTCGCACAAAACTGACAAACGATAGTCCTCATCGAAATACATCAAATGGCTTTTAAATTTCTGAAATCGGTTCAGGCGTTTTCGAAACGTCGATGAAAGGTCTAATTTTGACAAATGCCAGAAAAACGATACCAATTTTTGCAAACTTTGACGAATTTTCAAAGTTAAACCAATTGTCGTAGGGCTGTAATATTTTAGTATGACCTAGAAGACTATGGTATCTACAGTCAAAACAAATCATAGAAATCGTCAATTTTTTTTTTTAAACTCTATTACAAGAAAACGACCCGGCCGATCTCTACCAAAAACTAATCAGCACGATTCCCAACCAATATCTTTCCAACGGTTTTTGAATTTTCAAAAACGATTAAGAATTGCGGGCTAAAACGTGGACAAAAATTTTTCCATTTTTCTGCGATTTACAAGGAAACGGCTTCTCCGATCGTCACACAAAACTCAGAAACGCTAGTCCTTTTAAATTTTGGAAATCGGTCCAACCGTTTTCACACGCACACGCACACGCACACGCACACGCACACACACACGCACACGCACACACACACACACATACTTGTTCCAAATTTGGTCTCATTCGCTTCAGAATGGCTTGAAACGTCGAGAAAACATAAAATTAGCGAATCGGATTTTTTGATGAAAACATACACCTTCTCCTTCGGGAAGTTAATAATACCATTAGTTCATTTTGTTCAATAAGATCAATCAAGGATCATTTCATAAGGTAAAATAATAAAGTAGAGAAACACATGTCCATTTTAACATGATACTCTCTTAGGATCAATGAAGATCTCAGATTGCAGCCATCGATAAATCGGTATCATTACATTTAATCATTATTTGAAGAGGGTTCCTCAGGCGGAACGCGTCCAGCTTATTGGCTACTTGCTTCCCGAAACGAGTGGCAAGGCATATCCGTTAGCGGCATACAGATTACCCTAATTCAACAGAATTAGAATTCCGAAGACAACACTCGTGTAGTCTTATCTAAATAATGAGCACAATGCCGCGTAATGCCTACTACCCGTTACCTTGGTCGATAATGAAGACAGGCAGCCCAATATACTTCGGGATAGTCGGAAATAAATCACATCGACCAGCACCTTGGATGTGAATAATAGGATTTATATATCGAAGTCACTATTTATAAAATAATTCAACACCAGGTACCTTTTACGTTACTTATCAACCGAAATATAATTACTCAATTTAATTAAAGATCTGACAGAATTTATTACTTTATATCAAATATAAATAATAAAAGATTTAAAAATCTATATAATGAAAATTCAAATTTGATTGTGACAACATTGTAGTGAATCGTTTTGTAAGAAAATAAGTATTAAACAAAGATTGATATAGTAATAATAAACTCACAAGAAATGTTCTATATCAGTTCTAATTACTATTTATGGAAATGTATGGCATGTCAACTTTACACTGAAGAATAAACAATAATAATACAGACTTATAAATCATATACAAATTGAGTATAAATTTATAAATATAACATTGTATAGAGAAGTGGATTCCCATATGGCAAATATGTATAAATAGAAGTGTTTATATGCTGTGTTTAAAATGCAAATAGTTATGACAGTATATAATCTATAAATAGCATATCCTTATATTTATTTATATTTATAAATTTATGATAAAAATTTTCCATTATTTCTGATTTTAATACAAATAATTTCAAATAATTATAGTGCAAATATAATTGAATGATTGTATAAGTATGAATTAAACAGGCATGCAATGAATGTTATCAAGTTTTGAATGTATTTATAATGATGCATATAATTAAAAAAAAAATTCTTCATAAAAAGTATAAATGGACAAGAAATTAAACTGGAAACTCTATATTCAAAAAAAGCGTGAACATCTAGAACACCCTAGAAGGTCGATAAATTGGCTCCTCAGTAGTAGATCAAAACTGTCGATGTACAATAAAATTTTATTATACAAGGTTATCCTCAAATCAGTTTGGATGTATGGCATCCATCTATGGGGTGCTGCTAAAGTCAGTAACATACAAATAATGCAACGATTTATAAGAATTAATAAGAATTTATAAGAAAATAAAAAAAAAATAAAAAGTATAAATCAAATCGATAAGTTTTGTGCAATGTGCTTGTTATACATTTACAATTATTCCATGATCGGTTATGGATTTAATATTTGTTGAATAATGCATAATTTATACAGTTGACTTATTCCTTTACATTCTGACCTTAGACTTTTGGAATGTTTAGTTTAGAAAGAAATCGAACAATAACAAATATCATATTCAGTCCACCTCAAAAATCTATAAAGAAAACGATGACACAGAAATAATTAGTATCGACTGGAGAAGCCCTGGAGTCATGCGTGAAGTCTAAACAAAAACTGTTCGGGCGTAATATAAAAACAAAATTTGTCGAAGTTTCATATTTCTTATAAGCAGAAACAATATGGCTCGGTCAGATGTACACAGCTATGTTTAATGAAAGAACTTTAATACGTGCAGAAAACAAAACTCGACCAGACGTTGAATAACATTGAAATTCAAGAGAAGGAATACATTTTCCAACTACGTGCCTGATCAGCGTGTCACATAGGACGAATATTAATCACTCTCATTGGGAAGGGTTTGCGAGTTTATTATTAGTTAGTAATGTAGAATTATAGACGTGATCTCGATATCTTTAATATATGCTCAGGAACAATATTGAGATGGATAAAATAAGGGGATCCATTAAGATTAGGCCGTGTATTGTGTACATATGTAAATGACGAATATGAAGGGAAACATGAATTGGGTAAGTAAAGGGTGCCTGAAGCGGTTACTATTATTTTTAGTGTAATCATTTTAAATAAATGGGGTGAGACATTGAAGTCAAAGCTATTTTCCAAATTTAGTAAAAAATGTTTATTTCTGTAATTTTTAAATTTAAATTAAAACATTAAATTAGCCACAGTGTTATTTTTTAAAGATCACGCTCGCGAATGGAAGAAATGGTTTTATATGTGTGTAACATATTTATAATAATATGTACTAGTATTTTATCAAAAGCGCACTTAATAAAAAGTTTAATTTTATAAAAAAAATAAGGTATTTACCAAAATAACCAGCGCTTAAAAAGTTTAATTTAATAAAAAAAAGGGTATTTACCAAAATAACTGTAATTGGCCGTTGACGAGTAAACGAGCCATGGAGATTTGGACGAGCATACTCTCCAAGTGTATAAAGCTTTCCCAACTGTCTATTGAGATTGCAATTTTTAAAAAGAAAATACATTCTCTAATCTTAAGGCTATGCCGGTATAAAATAAACATTTGTATGTGGCATTTTTACTTTTTTGTTTTGTGGATACAAAATTATACAGTTCAATGAAAGCTCTACAGTTTGCTAGTTAATTTAATTTAATTTATTTTATTAAATTGATAAAGTTTTGTTACACTAGCAAACATAATGCAAGTGGCATGACTAAGCTTTTTTCTGTACTTCATCTTTTTTGTTCGTATTAAGTATGACCAATTCGATGTACTGATTGCCAACTAAATAACTGCAATGAAATTCAATTCAAACCCTTCGGAACATGGAAACTCAAAAAATAGTCCCACGCCAAAACTAACATTCAACGCCCTTTTTGAGAGTACAACACCCTTGTTCTTCACTCGACCATTAGTCGCGCATTACAATTACAAATCGGAATCATTTTGAATAAGCTACGGGCATTTGCACGCGTAATATGTGATACGTATGCAGAAACACGATAATTTCCCAGTGACAATGCGGGTGATAGAATAACTCCCTAAAAGAAATTAATTCTGGCCAATTTCAGGAAAATATTATATGAAATATTCGCAAAACAAATATAAAATTACAGATGATTAATATTTATACTCAGCTGCAGCATATTAAAATTATAACTTTACGTATTCGCCAAAATTACTGAATGCATTTTTAAGCAGTTTGCTATTATATGGAAAGAAAAAAATTGATGCAAATTCAGAAAATAATTTATATCAAATTGTATGGATTTATTATTATATTAAAATCTATGGAAATCAGTACCTACTCATTGTCAACAATGATTCTCAGACTTCTTGACTATTTTCTTTAACTCATTTTAACAGATGACATATGTGCAGCATACGCAAGGGAATATGCCACTAAAATAACATTTATACTACATGGTAAAAATCTCATACACTTTCGTATACGGTTGTAAACCTCAATATTCGCAAAATGTTCGCTTGAATGCTCAAAAGTTTCTGGTTCAATTTCCTTTCGCCTGCGAGTATCTGATGTGTCATAAATATTCAGCGCATTTTTCATTAATTCTACATGAATTATTGCGGATTCCTCAATCCGCGCGAGTCGGCACAACAACGTGATAAAATCGTGACGTTAATATATGCAGTGTTTTTTATAATGTGCACTCACAAACAATCCGCCTGTAAATTTAATAAAACGAAAACATAGGTTCAATAATCTCTAATCAATTAAAAAAAAACAAGTTTAAAAATACGATATTGTTTTTAAAACCGAGCGTCAACTAGAATTCGTTGATGAATTCCTTTGAAAGGACTTTTTTTGAAGGAATTGCAACTAGATTCTTGACAAACCAGCAAATAGATGGAAAAGTAATAAATTTGTGATGAAGCTTTGTTTAATTATTTGGGAATGGGCCACAAATCTATAATGAAATAAAACTATTATATAATTACCCTTTAAAAATAGAATGGCATTTCAAACAAACTCATTATACATTACTATTATACACTTGTAGGTATGAAATCTAAAATACTACTCTTGGTAAGTTTTAATTAAATTCATGCCTCGGCCGTGCGGACGTAAAATTAATATTACAAGATTATAACTTGCGACACTATCAAACAATGTCCGACTTAAAGATGTATTTTCCTACAACTTTATATTTGCATGGCCTGATTAAATCATTCTAATTCTCGAGCTAATTTTTCAATTAAATTCACTTCTAGATGGCATGAAAAGATACTATTTAATTACAAATAGTTATTTTTAACCCTTTCGCGACGAGATTGTTTTTAGCAGGAGTGACACTGCTGTACGAGCCAGCGATGCGCCTAGATGTTTTATACACAACATATTTTAAGATTTGTAATCATTATCAATAAAAAATTATGCTTCTAGAGAACTAACAATTACATTAACGAATGAAAATTTTCAACAATTTAACTCGGAAAGAATTTTTTGAAGCAAAAGTCGACACATTGGTTGTCGCAGCTAAATTGTATGAAATGGTAGTAATAGATTGCTTAAGTTACTGCGTGACATTTTTTGATAAAATGGAAAAAAGTATTAGAAAAATTCTAAAATAAATAAAATTTCAAAACTTTTAGAAATTAATAAATATAATATTAATTTAATTAGTTTTGATTAGGCTGAACTTAGAAGCGAGATCATATTTTATAAACATGATATTAAAAAATGACAATTAAAATGGCGTTTTGCGATGGTTTCAGTTTTACATGGGAACTAAAGAACAAAGAATGAGATGGAACGTAAAGCAAATTATGTTATTATAACTTTCAATATCATTGAATTTAGACTTTAGATTTTTCAGTATCATAACTTATTTCAAGTTACAAAAAAAATAATGCATAAAATAAACCATCATTCAACAATAATTTTTTCACTGTTTTCTTAACCAAATGAAGCGTTTAAACTATTTACTATTACTTAAAACTCAGCAAACAGATCAAAATGTATTCCGAAGCACCCCTAAAACACGGTCCGCCTGTCGTGTTTCAAAGTTCAGAAATTGGAGCCTCAGAAGCCGCGGTCTGCAGTTATTTCCCGCGCGCTCATATTAATTCATTAACCGTACACATATTACGCACACAATGAGTCAACCCCTATGACACGACCCCTAGGGGAGATGAAGGTTAGAACGATCAACCCTTTCCGACTCAACCGCAATACGTGATACAGGACACCGGGGTTTGTTGACACAAAACGTGAGAGCACATCGGGTCATGATACGCCTTATTAAATGCATGTTAACAGCCGATGGGTAAACGAGTGTTAGTTTTTTCTTTTTGTTGCCATAAAATAAAATTAGTCGAGGATCATTTTTGAAGCATTTGATTTAGATTTAACCCTTTCACTAGGAGAGGGGATTTTATAAGAATGACGCTGCCGGAAGGCCGCCCAAATACTTTTTAAGATGATCTACCCATCGATAAAAATATATTTAAGAAGTAAAAATTACACTTCTAAAAAACTAATTACCACTAGAATATATAGAATTCTAGAAGCAAAAGTCGATACATTTGATGTCGTCAATAGACGACATTCATACTCACAGGTCGTTAAGCAATTGTCCATAAACAACGCAAACATCAAAAGGACTAGTAGTAGAAAAAATAAAGTGATTTACATTGGTTTGGATCTTATGAATTATGTGAAAATTATAAAATGGTAATCTAAAAATGCAATAAAAAATCAATAAAATAACTTTATTTTGCTCTATAAAATTTAATGTCATGCGGTTGTATTTTAAGTAATGTCCAATTGAATAGTTATGCTGTTTGCTTAATAGTAAAATAAATCTTCAATTACAATAAATAACTCTAAATGATGGTACAAATAATATTATAAAGATGGAATTTATGCAAAATAAATGTTGGAATCAGCAGTAAGTATTAATTTGTACGAAACGTAAACTAATGCGGCGAGTTGGCACTTTTAATTATAAATATGAAAAAATTAATACTTACATCAAACCATAAAACGAAGACATTTTGATACCAAGGCGAAATAATCGAGCTCAATTTTTTTTGTAAAATTTTGTGATTTAAAAAAGAATTATATTAATAATTCAAGTTACTCGAAAAGTTGCGCACGCCAAAACAGCCATTACTTATGTATATTAACATCAGATTTGAGAATGATTTTTCGAAACATATCTTAAATCGCAAAAGGTTTACGAAAGCAATATCGGAGTAACCAAATAAATAATACAAAAGGCAGAAAACCCACACAATATCAAAAATAAATATTTCATTTTGATTCACAACAAATCCCACTGTTCATGTTGGGGATCATCTGAAACAGCTTGACAATGATATCACTGCTTTATAATACAAAACCTGTCAGGCGCAACAATATTCAGAAAGATCTACCGAGAATGATATGAAAATATCATTGTAAATGGACAAAAGTGATTTAAGTTAAATTGAATGAAATGTCACATCGCTGGTTTTACAAAGAATTAATTAATTTGGTTGAATTAATTTTAATTTCAGTAATGAATGTCTTTATTACGTCTACAGAAATCAAATGTTAAAGCAGAGGTATCAGTATAGCATCAGAATTTAATATTACTTGCTTCATAAGCCAATCACATGAGACCGCCAAAGGTAAGCCATATGTCACACAGGTGAATTAATTATCCTGCAGCAGGACGTTACAAATTTGGTAATTTGCTGACCCGAATTCGCTATATTAACCGATCCAATACGACAATCAATGATTGACTGTATATATCAACCTAACTAATATATTGCACAATTAGAACAATATAAACCATATCAATTAGTAATTGGCAAAAGCGGTAATTAATAATAATAATATATGTGCATTCAATATTGAAATCCCATAATTTGGAAAAACTCATTGTTATGAACTTTGTAATTAGAGATTCAAATAATTGAATAACTTAATTGTAGTAAAGATAGAATAATAGGGTATTTTGATCTAAAGGTAAAAATTTAAAAAAGCGATTTTTAAGAACCATAAAAAAGGCCAACAATATGTTATTAATAATTTTTATGCTGCAAATTTACAATAATGTTTTGAAAATAGTTATTTTAGTTTTAAAGTGTTAAAGTAGGGGGCTCAAAAAATTAGCACCTCACTATAGCCATAATTTTAATATAGCCTCCAAATAATCTGAAGAAAAATATAAATGAATTATTAATCTAGAATAATGTCGGTATCGTCTGAACTGCGGACAAGTAAAAAATATTCCTTTTACTACTTTCGATTTTCACTAACTGTTTAATAGTTATAGTGATAATCGAAATTTGGGGATAAGCGTGGTTTGAAGAAGACTGAAGAAAAGTTCAATTCTTTTACTTGGCAATCTCTTTACTAGCCGAGTGAGCAAAAACGATTTAAACAACTTGTTTTTGTATCATTTTTAAATACTTTTGCTTTCAATTGAAAAAATATTTTTGATCATTCACAAATTTAAAATGTCTGTCGCTGGATAGCATTTTAAAATTGTAACTTTATAAATAATTGCGCTTCTATACAGCTTGTTGTCATACAGAAATGAAAAAAATAGATGCAAATTTAAAAGAGAATTGAATCTATTGAAATCAGTACCTACTCACTCTCAAAGTGTCATCAATGATTCTCAGATTTCTTGACTATTTTTTTAGCTCACTTTAACAGATGACATATCTACCATACATAAGGGAATATGCCACTAAAATAACATTGATACTGGCAAAAATCTCATGCACTTTCGTATGCGGTTGTAAACCTCAATATTCGCAAAATGGTAAAAAAAAATTACATTTTTTGATAAAATGTATAAAAATGCAGAAAAGGTCAGATGCTGAACATGAATTTGAACTAATTGAAAGTACACTACTTTTTTGACACTGAGTGTCTGTGTGTGAATAAATAATGTTTTGCCAAATTTTTGGCTAACATGACAACTACGCCGCAGTTTCTCTTTTAGGAATACAACACGTATGAACGAGCTTACGGAACGTCCTTAATTGAGCCTGTTCAAGGGGTTGAAAATCAATTATATTCAAAGTAACACGGTCATCTGAACTGTTTGTCTGCTCCTATTATATTTCGATATTTATATTAGTGATATTTACTAAAGGAGGGTATTACTAATGCTACTACCTTTATATATCATAATAGATTCATAATCAGAGGTCCGGCCGAAAACGTAAACGCATTTAGTAGATGAATAGATGATGAAATGAAACCTTTCCATCAACCAACTCATTGTCCGGGCCTCAAATTAAAACATTATATTGGTGAGTATCTCAGATTTATGTCCGTCCAAGATCGATTGTCCGTTAAGGTTTAACTGGCAACTCGCTTTAGTGGTTTTATATAGTGATGTGACGACTCGAAAATTTCCTGATTCGAGTGATTCGAATCAGAAAAAAACCTGAATCAATTCGAATCAAGTTCATATATGAACAATTATAATTCAAGGGAAGAAATAATATCATTTTAATAATTTTATAAGTGAAATAATAAATTTAGTAAGCAATTAATTCCAAAAAGTGCAGAGATGAATACATTTATATTATATATATAATAATAATATAAGTATAACTAAACTAAAAAAACTAAAGTAAAATATTAGTATAACTAATATTTTAAGTGAATTTACAGTAAAATATAACCAAACACTTCTCTATCACTAAAGCATATAAAACAATATCCTTAATCTTACGTTGAACGAATGCATGTGTATATTATTGATTGTTTAGATCTAATCTAAACAGGGGGCTGAATCTAACGTCTTACGAATGACGTAAAATTCAATCCACTACTGTAAATATTGATATTATTTCATTTGTGTGAATTTGCCATTACTTGCATAATTAAAATATGCTAATTTTGTATGTATATAAAACTCGTTGTGTAGTTTATTTTGATAATTAAAATCTAAATCGCGTATTTATTATCTAAATGAGTTTTTGATATTTCATGAACAAATTTGCTCTCAGCGCTTAGTCAAAAATAAACAAACACGCAAGTCGATAAGTCGATACGCTAAAACACAGACGCATGTTTCGAACTCATATCGTTCAAGCCGCTTGAACTCGGGATGATTCGGTTTGAGTCATATAAACTCGGATGAATTCATATCTACTTGAAGTCGAAATAAGTCGGTTTGAGTCATAGGAACTCGGATGAATTCATATCGACTTGAAGTCGAAATGAGTCGGTTTGAATCATAGGAACTCGGAATAATTCATATCGACTTGAAGTCGAAATGAGTCGGTTTGAGTCATAGGAACTCGGATGAATTCATATCGACTTGAAGTCGAAATGAGTCGGTTTGAATTATAGGAACTCGGAATAATTCATATCGACTTGAAGTCGAAATGAATCGGTTTGAGTCATAGGAACTCGGATGAAGTTATATCGACTTGAAGTCGAAATGAATCGGTTTGAGTCATATAAAGTCGGATGATATTGTTAGTTAATGAATGCAGTTAAAGTCATACAAAAACGATTGGAGTCGGGTGATACATTTAAACGTATTAAAGTCGGTTGGCTCGCATGATTTAATTCATGATTATTTTTTATATTTATGTCATTTATGTTATTTATTATTATTTTTTATATCATTATAATATTGAATTAAATTAAAATATTTTCTCATATTTATGAAAATTTGTGTTCATACATATTTTATCACAGTAAATATTTCGCGGCTTGATACGAGTTGATTCGAATCAAGTAAAATCTGATTCAAATCAAGTCCTTAAAGGCTTGATTCGAATGATTCGAATCACTTGATTCGACTTGGCACATCACTAGTTTTATATATCGCGCCAACTGACCTCGGGGTGTGCTCTGTCCAGTTTTTGGGCCTTGCGCGTGCATACGGCCGACGACACGCGACGCGATGGAAATATTAAAACCAGGTTATCACTATATGCTTGGGCTGATGTTTGTGCGTTGTCAGCCGGGTGATAAATGAGAACAAAAGCCAGGCGGATATAATTACGCACATACTCTATATACTGTATGGATGCTTTTCAAAAGGGTAAAGTTATTACTGTTGACGCGCATGTCATACGGCATTATTTTCATTCGATTAATAATTGAGCGCGAAGTTAGCGCGAATTGTTTTATACGCCCGACATCCGTGTTATTGTATTTTATGTAGATTTATCGCAATTAACAATAACGCGTTTGTTATTATTTATTCAATGGTAATAATGCACGAGATATTGTCTTCATGCATTTGATAGTAATTGATCAAGAACAAGGATTAATATGGATAATCAAAATTATTTTATAAAATGAAGGTTTTTACCTAGCATTTTCAATCTTTATGGAATGCACGAACTATTAATGGAACTTGATAAGGTACTTCAATACATTTTCTTTAAGGAGGCGTCCATTAATTACGTGAGCGAGTTTTTGAGGATTTTTGGACCCTTGGTTATATATGGTGATATTCAAAATTACCCTCCCCTCCCCTACCATACATCACGTGTATTTTTAGTTACAATAAAAATACTGTAAAATTTGATTTTTTTTGAAAATGTTCGATTTTTTTAAAAAATCAGTTAAAAAATAAATAAACGAGATATCTTACTATACCCCTCCTTCCCCTACGTGATATTTCGTGATTTTTTGTCTAACCTTTCCCTCCCCCTAAAAACCACACGTGATTAATGGACGCCCTTTAAGTATGGACTTTTAAAGTCCACTAATATTGAACATTTTAAATTCATACTCTGCAATTAGTCTTAATTCTAGAAAACTTAAGGCAATTGTGCTATTACTTTTGATATTTGTATTAATGTCATTCACGGTTACGGTTACAAACTTCAAATAAATAGAAACATCAAAAATTTGGCAGAATAACCAAACAATGGTCACAATTTAACCAAAGCTCTCTTTAAAAGCTTATAACTTTCAACCTGCATGGTATAAAAAATCTTTTTTTTATGATAATTGCAATCAATTCTGACAGTATTTCTAATAAGACCTTGCACAACAATCTTCAGATTCAGATTATAAACAGAGTTATAAAAATCAATAGTGTCAAACATTATTTATAAACTAGAATATCATTCAAACTCTATAGTCAACTTCTTGAGACACTAATTTCAAGAAGATTGAAGAAGAAGCTGCCAAATGATAATATTCACGACCTTTAGCAATACTATCTTTGCACATACGAAAAGTATTGGTGATTTCACTTATTGGAGTCATTCTCCAATTATAGAGATAATATTTATTTCAATAATATGTATGTGTATTTGAAATTGTGTGTGATGTGAATGAATGATATAAGTCAAATAGCTCATAAAATAAAAAATATATTGGAAGAAATTGTTTTTGCAAGTTGACTGCTAAAATGTCCTGTTTTTTAATATTAAAACTCAGTTTTATTTGGCGATCAGAAATACATAAATTCTTATGCATAGATTCTTATGAGCTATATTTGAGAGCTATGTCTCAAATGTAAAAAAATCTCCAATGAGATCTTGGTTTAGAAAATGATATAATTTTATACTGAAGCTTACAGTTAGCACATGAAGCTAAAATATAGATGAACAAAAAGATAAAGATAAACGTGCGTGATACGTTCGATACGTGAGATTTTGGTCAAAAGAATTTAAAATTTTACTTTACCTTAGAATAAGTTTATGGTGCTGATTGCATCACTGATTGAATTATGTATCTAATTTTCTTGCTGTCGAAGTAACGTGGCCTGAATTTTGTGTTGAACTTTTTTTTGTTAATTTTGAACAGCAATCAGAACCTAATAATCCTATAAGCTGTTGTGCTGATTTTGACTTAATACTAGTCTTTTTGACAGATAGCAACCCAAACAGTTATCACATCTCTATATGATATTTACTATTACAATTTCTGTAATAGGGCAAACATTTTTATTGGTGCATCAGCGCCGGGTTAGGGCTATTTTCACTTAGAAACATATTACTATCTATATTTCTAAGTAAAAATCGTTATCACTGCTGCCTGACAACAGGCTGCTCTGAACAGGACCTCTGAATTAAGTCCTGTCGCTCTTAACCTCTCTGTTAAACTTAAACGAAAAAATAATCACGTACTTCGAAACCTTAGTTTAAAAAAATATTGTTTGTTTGTTCAAACGTTACCTAGTCATTATTTTACAGTTGTACATTTGCGTACGCCCTTTGAAAGGAATCCATTATCAATAGAACAAGGAACAGGAAGCTTTGTGGCCGCGGCAAGGAGGGCGACAAAAGGACATCACGAATATAGAACTACATAGTACAGTGTTGAGAGATGTGACTTGAAATAGAATTTGAGCTTCTGGGAAGACAAGACAACAAACGACCGCAATCAACCGACAAACTAACTAAATATGCATCGTAATTGAATGTTACTTGTGTCTTTCAAGTTGAACGTTACCACAACAAAAAACAGTTTCTTGCTATAAGGAGTTTCAGTTGTCAAGCGTTTCCATGTTAAAAAGCTCGTACATTGTTTTTTTCCGAGTACATCAGTCACTTAAAAATAAATAGGAAATTGCTCTAATTAGTGTATTTTTGGTTAGCGTAAATAAAGTATTTACGTAGTTCCAAGATCTAATTTATATGCCCTAAAATAATTTAAAATACATTACATCATTAAAATAAATTAACATGACAAATATTGGACTAAAAGTATACATTATGCAACTGTCAGATTAACAATTTATTCATTCGATTGTTATTAGAATTGTATCTTGAAAATTTATGTTACAGCAAATATAATACTAAATGCCATCATATAAAAATATATTTTATACTGTCATAAATAAATCGACAAAGTATCGAAAAAATCCACGAACACAAATGGCGATATCGCAATTTATAGTTGCCGAATAAAACGTGATGGTTTTTGCAGAAATAAATTCAAAAGTAAAACGCCGTAAGTCACTTTACCCATTGATACAGTCGTACAGAGTTGACCTTAAGATCTTCGTATAAATCAAAACTGTACCTCGAAAAGTTGAACAGATATGAGAATAATGGCAGAAGTTTCGTGTTCCTGAATGCAACCGAGGTATTGCTTTAGAATGTTTCATACAGAAATACAGAATAAGTTCAGGTTTGAATAAATCTTGTGCGGTTTCTAATAATAAAATAAAAATTAGTTTTTAAACTAGGGGAATAAATGAATCTCATTTATTCGAAATTTGTATAGTTGTCAAACAAATCGTAAGAATTGGTCATGCATCATATTAAAATAATGTAAGATGATAGATAATATACATTAATATTTATATTCTCATTTTAAAAGAAATCTTAGCGAGTAAATTAAAAGGTTGCAAAATATATTAAAAGAATTATTTACCCAATCTACTTCCATCCGCTTCAATTTTAAAAACAAGATTAATGACGAAACAACGTTTAAAAAGATAGATAACAACGTGATCAATCTCTTTAATTGGCTGATCCTCGACTAAAATAGAGCAAACAATTATATAAAGTTCATTAATGTGCCATATTTGAAATAGCAATTATATGAATCATTATTCTGCCTT
This sequence comes from Ctenocephalides felis, assembly GCF_003426905.1. Lineage (NCBI taxonomy): Eukaryota > Metazoa > Arthropoda > Insecta > Siphonaptera > Pulicidae > Ctenocephalides > Ctenocephalides felis. Next base: position 19,585,976 of record NW_020537324.1, on the reverse strand, counting down.
TGATTATACTAACAATTCAATTTAACCAATTTTCAGTAAATTAACAGATAATTACTGGTATTGCAACGAACGGAGCTGGTCCAAATACCAGTTGCGAGACCTGCGGTACTGATTACGCAACTGTACCATGGAATTTAATTACTGATATCGGATAGATTTATCTGCGCAATACAAAATAGAATATATAAATTTATTGGGTTTTAGAATTCAATAATATACTATTATTCTAAATAACTTTTGATGGTATTTCCAAGTTATCCATGAAAATTTGTACAAAAAATGTAGGAAGTAATTTCATAAACAGTGATCCAAAAATTCTAACCAGATATATTTCTAGAATTAAATTGACTTTTTATCTAATGCGGTGATAAGTTTTAAAACTGAAATTATTTCTATATTATTCGTAGTTTCTATAAATCTTTAAAGTTATTTAAATGGAAAATAATTTTTAGGCAAGACAGATTTTACAGCTATTCAAAGAATGGTATGTATATCGCCAGCGAAAAAATGGAAAAAAATACAAGCAGTCAATGAATGTATGTTCATTTTAATTGCATGAAGTTCTTCAAACACAATTACAGTGAAGTTGCAAAAACAATATTTGTTTAGCCGTTGTTTAACATAATTTACTGTGGGAACGAATATTATAGAATTTATTAATCAGCAATTACTTCATTTCTCTAATGCAAATTCAGTTCTAAATGCTAATTACAATGACAAACCGATCATATCATATTTGAAGTATGGCTTTGATTACATTATTGTTTTTAAATATTATACATATTTTTAATGCTATTATAAATATATAATTAATAATTTATTATTATATAAATGTGTATAGTGGTTGACACTAATAAGTGTGTGCATCACGAGTGTTACCATATTACTAATGAATACTGTTCAAAATTGTTATATGATATATATACTTTTAGTTAAATGCCATCTTGTACATTAGCAAATAAGTTTTACTTCAATCGCGTGTGAATCTTACGCGCACTTTTCTATCTATATTAAATAGATGATCCAAAATAGTGAATATTAATCAAAATTTGCATGTAAAATTTTGTATGAAACATTTTAGATTTAATGCAGTTTCATATTCCAAATACAAATGTGATGTCAATAAATATCAGTTCAAAGTAAGTATAGAGAAATCTATGTCTTGAAATATAGTGATATTCTCTCAATTTGCTTCATCTTTCTATCGATATCAAGTATCTAGCCAAGAAAGTCTATGTAGCATGTATTTATCTATCACAAAAATAATACACAATGTTTCCTTTCTAAATATTCATTGAAGAAATAAACCGAATGTATAGAAACAGAGATCTAAAGACATTTTATGCGAAATATAATAGCAATGAAAAAGTGCTACACGAAGAAAAGGAGAAATGTCACATAAATTACGCACTGAATAGAACACTTTTCTATTTCAAACAGTTCACATGCAAACAAAAAGCTCTATCGAACCAAAAAAGCTCTATGCCAATACAAGCATAAATATGGAAAAAAAGTCTCTTACGAGAATCACAGTAAATGCTTTCATATGTAGAAAAGTAAAGGAAAAATGTATAATATATGGGAATGTTAAAGCAATAAAAATCAGAAAACATAATGCAAGAACATTTTACGTAATTTTTCTCAATGTTATTATAATTAGAATCAGCTTTTTTGTCTATAATATATTTTTTCTATGCTTACAATAAAAAATACGATTTTGATTTGACTTTTAACATTACCTAATTACAAAACTCTAAACCTATATTTAATATTAATTAAATATGTCAAAATGAATACACGATAAGGGTTTGAAAATTAGTTCATTACACAAGCAATAGGACATTTCATTATTTGAACAATACCAAATTTTATTGCACTTGGATATCGTGCCAATTGAATGGAAGAATGATGCTAGCCACCCTGTTAGTTTTATATGCCACCTCTTGTTTGCACTACTGCGTAGCTGAATCATTGATGGCCAAAGATTTAGTGACAAAATTTAAATAAAATAGAATCATTCTCATTGTCTTTTAATCTAAATGATCATTTGAATTAAAGTGCAAATATTAACAAGATATCAATTGAATAAAAGTCATACAGTGCAGTCTAAAATAAAAGCGAAAATGATTTGCATGAAAACAGTAATTAACATGGTATATGGATCTCTCTAGCAATCCATATTGAAATCAATTATAGGATTTGAATAAAAATGAAATGTCATGACATTTCTATAGTTTTGTAATTGATTTTTTTTTTCCTTTTATAAATTTACCCATTTTCCTACACTAATACCAAACTAAAACGACATTAATGGACCGATTCTGCCGGATAACAGAAAAATGTTATGGCAACGCCATATTAGGCTTCAACTTCCGTACATTATGCTACTGAATCATACTGAATACTGTCAAAATGCCATGTAATTTGCTGTGCATTCAGACGTTTCATACATAAACTGCAACGACACTCGTATGTTATGAAACTGTGTCAGAAAGACCCTGTTATCTACGATCGTTTTTTTTTACATTTGTACGATTTTTAGGTTAGGTTTTCTATCTGATAAACTAAGGAAAACGCCTGACTGCATAGCAACCACATGGCTTTTGTCAATATTTAGTATGGAAAGTTATTCATAACAAAGCCTTGCCATAGCATTGATGATAAGTTATGGGGCAGAATCGGTGCATAACTCTTGCCATAAAATTACGAGATGTAATTTTAAAAGTTTAGAGGAAGAAAATGATAAAAATGAAAACAACTTTATTTTATCAATAAATTGTTTTCCAAGTAGAAAGTCCTGGGCATCCCTGACTCATGCTATAAAACTCACCAACAAGGACGTGTGGTCGAGTGCCAACTAAATGACATTATGTCTTTAAAAGCGCACTAGATGCGCCGAAGATCTGTGTGCATTTGCCAGAATCCTTGAGCCGAATTCTCGGTACAGTTAATTCTAAGAGACTTACATGGTTATCTGTAGTATATGGGTTACCAAAAAAAGTTGTGAATTTAAGGACGCATAAAACTTAAAAGTATAGTATTTGTTTTGCATTTGCGTAGGAAAAATTTGGAAATTAATATATAAAATTGTTCAACTTTCTTCGACTTCGTCATTTTTTATCAAGCATAAAGCTTGTTTTGAGGATGATTCTAAATAATAAACACAAATGGACCACATCATTTAAATAGCTTATCTATTTATATTGGGATTTTCAAATAGATAAAATATTTTAAAATTTAATAAGCTCGTTGTTAAAAAAGTTTTATTATTAATCCTTTCCACTCGCGAATTGCGAAATTTTAAATATAATTCGTTAAATCTAATACATATATTTATCCGGCGGCATCCGAGTGGAAAAAGTTAACTTATTACGAGTTGCATTAAAAATCGTGTCATTTATGAAAAATCATAAAGGAATAAAATTCTTCAAATTACATTATGTATTGAAAGTCTAATAATTTTGTCAAAAAATTGTTCAATACTTCATATAAAAAATGAAATATATTTTCATTTTACTTGATATTATATTTAAACGATTCAGAAAAAGTATGGTAATAAACTAGCAAGCAAAGTAATATTTTTAAGAACAAATCGAATTTAATACTTTTAAGTAATATGATCATACATTTATGAGCATTTAATATAAAATTTTAAATTAATCCAACCGGTGTTTCCTTAAGTGTTTATTAAATTTCAAAAATAATGGTAAAGAGTTATTTATTTCATGTAAGGCCATAAAATTATTTTAGCAGGCTACGTTTTACAGTCGAATTGGAAGTAAATGAAATAATAATTCACTCATCTCTAGCGATTTTTGCATTGATTCTTATGCCATTCTACATAAACCTTCTCAAATAAAACAGTTTTTCATAGATGCTAAATGAAATTTTGAAGAAGTTTTTGAATTCAGAATTAACTATTGATGTGTTTAAATTGCGCCTTATATTTATACTCTGCAATTAACCCTTGCACTAGGAATGTCGTCCATGGACAACATCTACTCGGCTACCTGCGTATACGAGTGTCGTCCATGGACTGCGTGTTGATTTTTGCTTTAAGGCATATTGATGGTGATGAAGTATATAATGAATTTTCGAAAAATATTCAAGATGACTGATAAAGTATTCATATCAATTATGCAAAAAAAATCAGAAGCATCGTTTATACATTTTTTGGCCTAAAATACGAGATAAATCTTTTGTATGCACTAATGAAAAATAATTTGATATGCACAAAAACTGTTCCAAATTACCATTTTAAAGATTTTAACTAAGAAAATAGCTAATATAATGTAATATTTCATTTAATATTTTTCATTAAATGTTTCACTGCAAATGTACGTTTTTTTTCAAAAAAATATTAAAATAAATTGAATGAATACTAAAATCTAATTTATTAAATTTCCTATTCTTGGAGCTTTCTTATACCTATTTCCAATGTCTCTCTGATGGACGATGTTACTGAATAATTTTTTGCCTCATAGAAATTACTGATTGATTATTAAATGTGTTATGGTCTTTTTGTTGTCTTGTTCAATAAAGCATCAAACCTGTCATACTAGTTTCTTATGCAGAGATTCCATTATATGCAAGCTCACCGTGCAAGAACAAATGTATCAGCCGCTACAAAAACATATATTAATACGTGCTTGTTAAGGTTCATCTTTTTTTTTGTCGAAGCGTAATGAAATCTCGAAGCATAAAAATACATAATTTATTTGTATAGAGAAAAAAAAGTTAACTAATAAACGAATTGCTATAATACGTCCGATGTAGTTAAGCCACGACTGATTCAGTTTTTGTTGCTGGTAGATAAATAACTCAGAGAAAATATTGATTATATGAACTAAGATACTTGTTGAAGTGATTCAAGTCTTTTTATTGAAAAATTTATTTTACAACTGTCCATGATCAATAAAATTTCTAATTAAAATTACGAGTGTGAATTTCAACATGCTGATCAGTGCAAATGTTCGATTAATGAAAGAATATAAAACCACTTCGTGAAATCAAGATTTTAATGTGCTTATAAAAATAAAAATTTATAACATAAAATTTAATTGTAATATAAAAAAAATATGATAAATAATCATGGAATGCGATGAAATTGTAATATTCAAAATGAGACTGCTGATTTTATATTTTGTTATCCTTTAGTCAATTGTTTAGTTATACCACGACGAATGAAAAAGGGTAAAAATATTTGTGTAACAATATTTGGGCAAACTACACTCATATCATAATATTCGTGAATAAAAATAGGAAATAACAAAATGTGAAACTTCGACCTCTATAAAACGCAAGTGCATTTAAAAATCGCCATTGAAAATCCTTAGTGACCAATCTAATTGTAATTTTTTTTATTATTATTGTAGTATTATTTTCGCAAACACTCCATTTCGCCTATTACAATTAACCCTTTCGTAACGAAAGGTTTTCCGCAGAAAAAACGATATATTTTAAGATATTTCTATCATCATCAATAAATATGTGTTGGAAATAGTCTAACCCGTAGTGAAAAATCTTAAAGCAAAACCCGACACAGAACATGACGTCCATGGGCGACACTCGTATACGCAGGTAGCCGAGTGGATGTCGTCCATGGATGACATTCGTAGTGAAAAGGTTAATTGTAAAGTATATTAGCATAAGGCGCAATTTAAACAGATCAATAGTTAATTCTGAATTCAAAAACTTTAACATTTCATTTAGCATCTTTGAAAAAATTGTATAAGTGAGAAGGTTTATATAGAATGAGGTAAGAATCAATGCTAAATTCGCTAAAGATGAGTGAATTATCATTGGCTCTGCTTCGTTTTACTTCCAACTCGACTGTTCCAGTGATAATAATAACATAATGCGGACTGCATAAATTATATGATCTGCACAAAGGAAAGCAGCACTTACAAGAAAGCGCATTGTTGAGAAGAAATACATAACATGTTTAGAACTGTATTCAAACTCCCTCGCTCCATCGTACCGACTTCGCAAGTTCTCATAAAGTGCAATCAAGTTCGTACTAATTTGCAAATATGTAATGTCGGTTATTTAGTTTAGTTGGTAAGTATACAGAATTATTTATCAAAGCGCATTCAAATTCAGATTCAATTTTGTCGAGATATATTTAATTTTGAGGTACACATAATTGGCAAGTACATAAAGGGAGGAAATTTGTAGTTGATCATGAATGTATGCCAAGTCAAGTTCGGGGTAAATAACTGAAAGCAGATATGAAAACAGAACTTGCATGGGATATTAATATGGTAAGAAAAATGAAAAAGTAATGCTTATTTATGATTTTAAAAATTCGTATTAAATAGCTTCAAATAAATTAATATTATCTCGTACTTATAAATGTACCCTATAGTTCGCCTGAAAAAAAGTGAAATTTGGATTCAAGAAAACGTTTATTAGTAGTTGTAAAATTATTTAAATACCATTTTTCCAAACGACACCTTGGTGAGACTCATGATTCTAACAAATAATATAAAAAAAAAATGATTTATCAAATATGTTTTAATTTGGACCCATTCATAGTTTGAATTTTTGACCGAGATTGAAAAATTATTGAGTTCTACAAATTAACGTTTAGTTTCCTATAAGAGGTAATAAAATCCAGAAATTGCAGAAGTAATCAACACTTAAACGTTGATTAATAGGAATTCCTTAGATATATATGGAAAAGATAATTGGTTACATGTTTTCATAAATACCGATAACCTATTTATATCTATACTAATACTATACTAAATGTTAATAACTGAAAAGGTTATACAATCATGACTGTCTACTACTATTGCGTAATTAAGCTTCCACGATTGTCATCATTAGCTGAAGAACATTCTAAGTAAAATCTTGATATTAACCGAGGTTGATCCAAAGTGGCGTGCAAATTCCAGAACCGATAAAATATTATGCCGAGGGCTTGGAATAAAATAACATATTGCATCATTAAGTATCTTTTTCAGGCAACCTAATAAAAACATCAAGAGTGTTAATCAAAACGCTAATTGATCGACGTTAATAAAGACGTTTTTTTACATCACACCTGCATTTACTTAATTGCATTTTTTCATACCGCGGCAGAATCCAACGCGTGAGAGAAAACACCTTCTAATTTATCACGCGTTAAGAAATAATAATTTGCTCCAGGCTTCATTTACATTTTCTAAGTGCCTGCATATCACATGTGTTACGTAATTCAGGTATTTTAGATGAACGGACGCAATTTAGTACCAATCGCGTGATGAATGGTTTTTCTTAAAACATTTACTCGCAATTTCATGTCTCTTCACACAGGTCTCAGGAAAAAATTACCTTCATTATTTAAACAATTTTCTACACTATATTATACAGCAAAGAAAAACAACAAACGAAGCATTTACAAAATATTGAATACTCGAGAATACTCATTTCCACCCAATTAGCTTTGCGTTACCGATACCAATTTCTACAAGACACAGTGCATAAAATAAGATATTTTCGTGATAAAATAAACTACAAAATTAATCAAGGAAAAACAGTGCTTACGTTAAGCGTGAGATATCATCAATTTAGTTGCAATTGGAAGGCATTATTCATATTATTGCTCAAAAAATTTTTCATCAGAATGCAGAATTAATAAATGATGTTATATAGGTTTTACTAGAAATATACATATGGTCACTACTTGAGCGTAATATTGAAAAAACTTTCTTTTAAAATAAAAATTCCAGAAATTGCATTCTTCGAAAGCTCAATTTCTCTATATAGATTGTGTTTGTTATCCATTGAAGGCCTACAAAATTTGTAATAGCAAGTTATAGTGGTAAAAGTTTTCAAGGCGTCTCAGATCATGTGTATTAAGAAGTGATTTCTGATAAAAACCACACTCATTTTTGTCAATTTATCAATATCATCATAAACTGCCACCTAACACTTACCTCTCCCTACAACTAATCTAAAAGTCATAAAATAAGCCTAGACGTAAAGCTCATGCAATGAGAATAATCAGGAGGCCGGAAAATATTGTGATTTTTGGACCCCCACCCTTCCCCTTGGTGATAAGTGGTGATATTCAAAATTGTCCCCCCTCCCGTACGAGACAAAATTGTTTTTTTTTTAATTGAAAATGTTTGGATTTTTTTAAATTCAGGTAAAAAATAAATATACGTGGTGTCTCACTATACCCCCTTTAATTAATAAAAAATTACATGTTTTAAATCCGTACGTTTTGGTCTAAACTGATCCTGCATTCAGTGAAATAAATAAAGCGTTATAAAATTTGGTATGATATTTTAAAAATCTACTATTCACAGACTTGTAAAACTATCACACTAGATTTAAATGCAATCATAATTCAAACACAGAACCGAAAGTTAAACTACATAAATGCAAGAAAAATTACAAAAGCAAAAATTAAAATCAAACTCAGTTGTTCAAGTTGTTCAAGTTGTTTGAAGTTCAAGTTTATAAAAGCCCCCTCCCTTAATTAACTTCCGGTAGAGTAACTTATAGTAATCGCAAAAAAATCGAAAATTTTTTTTTGTATAAATCTTCACGTTTCAAAGGTTTCTGAATATTTTGGCATACCTTAGAAAAAATGGATGAGTGTGTGTGGATACAAACTTTCGTCGACGATTTCGGGAATTCCGATTAACCGATTTGAATAATTCAAAAAGCATTCGTTTCGTATTGATAAGGCGACGTGCGGATTAGTTTTTGGCAAAGGCAGACTTATCCATTCCGAAGATACGACGCAAAATGTGCCAAAAACGGTAACTCGGTTTTTAAAAGAACGGGGCGTCCAATTTTAATAATTCAAAAAACATTTTACTTGTATTGACAAGGTGAAGAACTGATTAAATTTTTGGGAAGGCAGGTCCACCGGTTACGGACTCTCAATAAAAATAAGTTAAAAAATGTCATTTTGCGATCAAAAATGTTTACTGGAAATATTTACATCAAATTATCAGATATTTTATAGAGATTTTAATGTGTACACATTTTGTTTAAATTTTTTTTGGGCTCCGTACCAAGATTATTGATTACGGTACGGGAAATTCCAGCAATTTGCCTTAAGGCACGATGCCATGCAAAACCTCAGAAGATATAGACATGATTCGTTTAGCACTCTTAACGAAATGTAAAAGTGTTTATTTTGAATGTTATTATCGAATGGTAAATATTGGATCAAATCTAGATGCACCAAAAACGTTTTCTACTAATTCCCCGTTTAGTGGTCCAACAAAGCATTAGTAGACAACAAGATGCGTTGCCTACGACGGGAAACGCTGAACATGTGGAGGGTCTTGGCTGCGATCTGTTCAATGGATATTAATGAAGCAATGCCACGGTTGTAATTACTGTTAAATTGATTGTTAATTATGACCGATATGGCCGAGCTGCGTCGTATGTTGTATCCCCATGCGAACGACCGTTCGGTTAGCGTCCGACGGTGTCCTAGGACGCGCCCAGAGCAACAGGTGTCTAAGCGTGATGTTCGGCACATTTAATTTATTAGACAAGGGTTCAGCAAATATAGTTAATGAGGAAATTATATGTGATTGATTATTGCTTTAATGAGATCAAGTGAATAATTTTTCGAAATTCATTATGTTATAATTTATATAGGATTGTGGTAATAAATGGTAATGAACAATAGAAATCACTGATAACGTAATTAAATGTTAGACAGTAAATTTTTTGCAGTTATAAAATGTGCAAAAGTACAAATCTATTATATTTATCAATATCAACTATCATTTTAAAATTGTCGAGTAATATATGAAATAAGTATATCTCGACGTTTTTCACGAAAAATACTAACATAATGAAATTCTCGAGCAATATTATTTGAAATAATTATATCACGATTATTTTTTAAAAAAATACTAATAATATACATAATATATTGAAATTGTTGACTGTAATAATTTGAAATTATTATATTTCTATTCATTTTCACGTATATTATTTGAATTTTGTCTCAATTTTTTTCACAAAAAATACTTATATTTTAAATTTGTTTGAAATTGTTGACTGTCAATTTAGAATTATTATGTATATTCATTTTCACGTATATTATTTGAATTTTGTTTCTTTCACAAAAAATACTGATATTTTAAAATTGTTTAGTATAATTATCTGAAATTATTATATTTCATAAAACATAATCTTGTAGTGTAATAAAAAAATACATATAATTATTCATATCTGGTCAAATTTAGCTTATTTCGCTTATAGCCTCAAAAAATATTGTTTCTTTAATGTATATTCATCATTCATTAAGCAAATAAAAGTGATACTATAAAATTACTTTGTAACAAAGTAATTACTTAGAAATAGTGAAAAATTGATCCATGTGGTTTAAACATTCTGATGATGTATATTTTTAAACAAAGCAACATGTTGAATAATAGTCATTAACTTGCAATTTATAAATTAATTTTTTCCCTTAATTGTTACGCTAGTATATGTAGAAAATGTTTCCTTATGCTGCATCTATTACTAAAACTAATATTAGATATTTGATATTTGAGATTCAGAATTAAAAATTCTAGTAATTAAATATTTCTATTTTTTATTTTATTGTTTAGTAAGATGATGACTAAAAATATCAGAAAATATCAAGATATTATTTTAAGAAAGAGTAATTGGCAAGTTAATAATTAGGTTATAGCTAATGTGAGTGAAAGGTAGAGTTTTTAATTTGTATTCAAAGTTAGTGAACTATATTAAATATGATATAATTATATAAACTTTGAACATAAATTAAACACTCTACCTTTCACCCAGATTAGCTATAAGCTGATTATTAACTTGGCAATTATTCTTTCTTGAAATAATAAAAATCTTGATATTTTCTGATATTTTAGTCATCATCTTACTAAACAATAAAACAGAAAATAAAATTACTGGATTCGTAGAATTTTGTATTATAAGTAAATAAACCCTAATATCTAAATTGTGAAGTATTGAATATTGAAAATTTTCATCCTTTTCTGGATAATTAAGGAACTGGGCTAAAATAGTGGATTCCTAAATTTTGTATTATCAGTAAATAATTCCAAAATTCTAAATTAATGTAGAGAGTTTTGAATATTGAAAAATTTGTATCCTTTTCAGGATAATTAAGAAACTGAGCTAAAATAGTAGATTCCTAAAATTGTGTATTAGCAGTAAATAATCCCAAAATTCTAAATTAATGAGAAGAGTTTTGAATATTGAAATTGTTGATCCTTTTCTAGGTAACCAAGGAACAGTATCAATAATATTTAATTTATTTATCTAACTCTCGAACAATGCAAAAGAAATTCAACATACTTAGATATAAATAGTATGCAATTTATTTTGAAGAAGTTTCGGACCAACCACATTCTGAGAATAATTACTTCGGATATGATAGAAGCACAAAAACTATACATACGTGTAGAAGGTGATAAATGTTGTGACTGAATCAAAATAGTGCAATTTATAATAAATACATAATATACTGGCAAGTTACTCATAATCCAAAAAAGCTTATAAATCACGACGATGTACTAGCTTTCATGGTACTTCAGATCTATTTATCAAACATGTACACAACAAGTAATGTCTCCACCGCCATCAAGCCACCAAAAACCATTTCATTCCTTGATAGATGAACTAACTATTTGTTGACTATATGAAATTCTACGAGGATGTAACATATACAGAATCATAAGAGATTTATGACTTCTTGGGGTTATCCATTTCCACGATAAATAATAATTACATTAAATAATTAAATATAAGCTAGTATATATGTATATAATATAAAAATAAATTCAAAGCATAAATCTTGATTACAATGAAAAATATTTGAACTAAATATTAGAAATATTTGGCATGAAAACTCACATAAAATAAGAAAAAACAAACAAAGAAAATATAAGTATCTATGCAACCCTCGGTTTCAACGTGACGGAAACTGTAGACGCGAAAACCATATAGAAATGAAATATACTTATAGTAAGAAGATTTAAATATTATGAATAAGTTGCATTTCTTCGCAGCCTGCTGCATTGTATATAATACGGCTTTATCGTAGTGATGTGATATATTTGTCTATAATATAATCGACATTAAGAATCGCAGTGTCGATAAATAATTCTTATAAGAAACCTACTGTTTTTGAAAAATATGAAACTTCAAGGGTCATATTATTCATAATGGAAATAAGTAAATTTTATTCACAGAATAAAAAGAGTAAAACAGGTAAAAAGGGGCTATATCACATAATTGTTTAAAAAAAAACTATTAGTACGATAATGATCTTGAATAGAAAAGTTCAGTAAAAAAATATGATTTCGGAGGGAAAAATTTCCCCAAAACATTTTTTTAACATAAAATTTAACATTTGCAATATTTGTAAACATAAGATCTGTGAATATTTACGATTTTACAATGATAATTGTAATTTATTCTAATTGAGAGTTTCATTAATGATATAAAAAAAATCCATTAAAATCATTAAGATCTTGGATGCAGGTAAATGCAATAAGATTTAGAAATTATGATCTACAAACATTTTATAAATAAGTATCTTTAAATATTACGTCGTTGCTTTTAAACTTGTAATTTGCAAATGATGTAGAGCAATAGAGTAGAATTTATTTTATTAAAATTATTAAGTTTTAATTGTAAACAATTTAATACAATGAGCTCAATAAATCAGGATATTTTACAATAGTTTAAAAAAATATAGCAATGAAAAGTTTTTTTTTTTTTTTTTAGGTATAAAATTGCTGCTTTTAATAGGCTATTAATTGCAAATTATGTAGGTAATTATATAAATTCGAAGAGGCTCGAGAATTTTATCAAAATTCTTAGGTTACTTATTAACTGCAGTCAATAATACAATGAGATAAATAATTCGTGATGTATAAAAATTGCCTAAAAGTTTAAGAAAAATTGACAAAAAATATCGATTTCTATCATGTCGCTGCTTTTAAATTTGTAAGTTACAGATGATGTCGAATAAGAGAGTAAATTTCTATAAAATAGAATATACATGATCAGTTTGTTGCTTTTTTTTTATTGTTTAATGTTTAGAGAACATAAGTACTTCAACTGGCCATCCTATATAATGCATACCAATGAGTTGAATAGATAAGGTCTTTAGGGGGAAGAGGGTGTTTGACAAAAAATCACAAAATATCACGTGGGCAAGGGAGGGGTATAGTAAGATATCATGTGTATTTATTGTTCAACTGTTTTTTTTTTAAGTTCTAACAATTTAAAAAAAAAAATGAAAAATGAAAAATTTACAGTTTTTTCGCGTAACTAAAAATGCATGTGATGTTTGGTGGGAGAAGGGAGGTACATTTGAATATCACCATGTATCACCAAGGGGAAGGGGGGATCCAAAATACCTTAAAAACTCGCTCAGATGACTAATGGACGGCCCCTAAAATTCATCGAAATCCTCTGCATCTCTGCATAGAGAAAAAAATATTCTTTATATTTCTATCTCGATATCATCGATGTTCAGTAAACATCAACGTTTTTTAATCATTTTCACAGTGCATAAGAG
>NW_020537324.1:19508826-19571439 GCF_003426905.1 Ctenocephalides felis | reverse complement strand
CTGCGAGTATCTGATGTGTCATAAATTATTCAGCGCATTTTTCATTAATTCTACATGAATTATTGCGGATTCCTCAATCCGCGCCAGTCGGAACAACAACGTGATAAAATCGTGACGTTAATATATGCAGTGTTTTTTATAATGTGCACTCACAAACAATCCGCCTGTAAATTTAATAAAACGAAAACATAGGTTCAATAATCTAATCAATTAAAAAAAAAACAAGTTTAAAAATACGATATTGTTTTTAAAACCGAGCGTCAACTAGAATTCGTTGATGAATTCCTTTGAAAGGACTTTTTTTGAAGGAATTGCAACTAGATTCTTGACAAACCAGCAAATAGATGGAAAAGTAATAAATTTGTGATGAAGCTTTGTTTAATTATTTGGGAATGGGCCACAAATCTATAATGAAATAAAACTATTATATTATTACCCTTTTAAAATAGAATGGCATTTCAAACAAACTCATTATACATTACTATTATACACTTGTAGGTATGAAATCTAAAATACTACTCTTGGTAAGTTTTAATTAAATTCATGCCTCGGCCGTGCGGACGTAAAATTAATATTACAAGATTATAACTTGCGACACTATCAAACAATGTCCGACTTAAAGATGTATTTTCCTACAACTTTATATTTGCATGGCCTGATTAAATCATTCTAATTCTCGAGCTAATTTTTCAATTAATTTCACTTCTAGATGGCATGAAAAGATACTATTTAATTACAAATAGTTTTTTTAACCCTTTCGCGACGAGATTGTTTTTAGCAGGAGTGAACACTGCGTACGGGTTAGCAAGCCATGCTAATATTTTATACACACCATATTTTAATATTTCCAATGATTATCAATAAAAAAATAATTAAAATTAGCAATTGTACTTCTAGAGAAGTAGCTACTACATTAACAAATTGAAATTTCAATAATTTAACTCGAAGAAATAAGTTTTGAAGCAAAAGTCGACACGTTGGTTGTCGCAGTTAAATGGTAGAAATAGATTGTTTAAGTGACTTCGTGACATTTTTTTAAGAAAAAAATGTTAAAAAAGTAATGAAATAAATAAAATTTCAATACTTCAAGTAAGGGGCCGTTCAAGTATTACGTAAGCACTATAGGGGGGCGGGGAGTTGTTGATTTGTTTATTTTGAGTTGACATGGGGGGCAGGGAAGTCTGGATGATGATTACGTCATAGGTAGTATTTTAATTTTTTTACATTAATTGCAAAATGTTTACGTCGCGGGGGGGAGGGGGTAAGAGCTTTGCTTACTTTTGCTGACAAGGGGGATGGGGGGGGTAAATAATTGTAATAAATCCCTTACGTAATACTTGAACGATCCCTAATTGTTCACGAACGTAATATTAATTTAATTAGTTTTGATTAATCTGAACTTAGGAGCGAGATCATATATATCTATAAAAATCTATAAAAAGTTATTAAAATAATCAAAATAGCATGTGCAGTGTTTTCAGTTTTCCATGGAAACCAAGGAATAAAAAATTGGATAGAACGTAAACCAAATTATATTTCTTTTATCGCTTGATGCTTTTCATTAAAATATTTTTGAACATTCAATAGAACTGTGCCGTTCAATATATCATTCATTTTAAATTAATGCAAGTTACTGAAAAAAATAACGCATTCAATCATCATCATTCAACAGTAATTTTTTCACTGTTTTCTTAACCAAATGAAGCGTTCAAACTGTTTACTATTACTTAAAACTCAGCAAACAGATCAAAATGTATTCCAAAGCACCCCTAAAACACGATCCGCCTGTCGTGTTTCAAAGTTCAGAAATTGGAGCCTCAGAAGCCGCGGTCTGCAGTTATTTCCCGCGCGCTCATATTAATTCATTAACCGTACACATATTACACACACAATGAGTCAACCCCTATGACACGACCCCTAGGGGAGATGAAGGTTGGAACGATCAACCCTCCGACTCAACCGCAATACGTGATACAGTACACCGGGGTTTGTTGACACAAAACGTGAGAGCACATCGGGTCATGATACGCCTTATTAAATGCATGATAACAGCCGATGGGTAAACGAGTATTAGTTTTTCTTTTTGTTGCCGTAAAATAAAATTAGTTGTGGATCATTTTGAAGCATTTGATTTAGATTTAACCTTTCACTAGGAGAGGGGATTTTATAAGAATGACGCTGCCGGAAGGCCGCCCAAATACTTTTTAAGATGATCTACCCATCGATAAAAATATATTTAAGAAGTAAAAATTACAATTCTAAAAAACTATTACCACTAGAATATATAGAATTCTAGAAGCAAAAGTCGATACATTGATGTCGTCAATAGACGACATTCATACTCACAGGTCGTTAAGCAATGTCCATAAACAACGCAAACATCAAAAGGACTAGTAAAATAGAAAAATAAAATTTATTTTTGGATCTTATAATTATAAGTAAAATTATAAAATGGTAATCTAAAAATGCAATAAAAAATCAATAAAATAACTTTATTTTGCTCTATAAAATTTAATGTCATGCGGTTGTATTTTAAGTAATGTCCAATTGAATAGTTATGCTGTTTGCTTAATAGTAAAATAAATCTTCAATTACAATAAATAACTCTAAATGATGGTACAAATAATATTATAAAGATCGAATTTATGCAAAATAAATGTTGGAATCAGCAGTAAGTATTAATTTGTACGAAACGTAAACTAATGCGGCGAGTTGGCACTTTTAATTATAAATATGAAAAAATTAATACTTACATCAAACCATAAAACGAAGACATTTTGATACCAAGGCGAAATAATCGAGCTCAATTTTTTTGTAAAATTTTGTGATTTAAAAAAGAATTATATTAATAATTCAAGTTACTCGAAAAGTTGCGCACGCCAAAACAGCCATTACTTATGTATATTAACATCAGATTTGAGAATGATTTTTCGAAACATATCTTAAATCGCAAAAGGTTTACGAAAGCAATATCGGAGTAACCAAATAAATAATACAAAAGGCAGAAAACCCACACAATATCAAAAATAAATATTTCATTTTGATTCACAACAAAATCCCACTGTTCATGTTGGGGATCATCTGAAACAGCTTGACAATGATATCACTGCTTTATAATACAAAACCTGTCAGGCGCAACAATATTCAGAAAGATCTACCGAGAATGATATGAAAATATCATTGTAAATGGACAAAAGTGATTTAAGTTAAATTGAATGAAATGTCACATCGCTGGTTTTACAAAGAATTAATTAATTTGGTTGAATTAATTTTAATTTCAGTAATGAATGTCTTTATTACGTCTACAGAAATCAAATGTTAAAGCAGAGGTATCAGTATAGCATCAGAATTTAATATTACTTGCTTCATAAGCCAATCACATGAGACCGCCAAAGGTAAGCCATATGTCACACAGGTGAATTAATTATCCTGCAGCAGGACGTTACAAATTTGGTAATTTGCTGACCCGAATTCGCTATATTAACCGATCCAATACGACAATCAATGATTGACTGTATATATCAACCTAACTAATATATTGCACAATTAGAACAATATAAACCATATCAATTAGTAATTGGCAAAAGCGGTAATTAATAATAATAATATATGTGCATTCAATATTGAAATCCCATAATTTGGAAAAACTCATTGTTATGAACTTTGTAATTAGAGATTCAAATAATTGAATAACTTAATTGTAGTAAAGATAGAATAATAGGGTATTTTGATCTAAAGGTAAAAATTTAAAAAAGCGATTTTTAAGAACCATAAAAAAGGCCAACAATATGTTATTAATAATTTTTATGCTGCAAATTTACAATAATGTTTTGAAAATAGTTATTTTAGTTTTAAAGTGTTAAAGTAGGGGGCTCAAAAAATTAGCACCTCACTATAGCCATAATTTTAATATAGCCTCCAAATAATCTGAAGAAAAATATAAATGAATTATTAATCTAGAATAATGTCGGTATCGTCTGAACTGCGGACAAGTAAAAAATATTCCTTTTACTACTTTCGATTTTCACTAACTGTTTAATAGTTATAGTGATAATCGAAATTTGGGGATAAGCGTGGTTTGAAGAAGACTGAAGAAAAGTTCAATTCTTTTACTTGGCAATCTCTTTACTAGCCGAGTGAGCAAAAACGATTTAAACAACTTGTTTTTGTATCATTTTTAAATACTTTTGCTTTCAATTGAAAAAATATTTTTGATCATTCACAAATTTAAAATGTCTGTCGCTGGATAGCATTTTAAAATTGTAACTTTATAAATAATTGCGCTTCTATACAGCTTGTTGTCATACAGAAATGAAAAAAATAGATGCAAATTTAAAAGAGAATTGAATCTATTGAAATCAGTACCTACTCACTCTCAAAGTGTCATCAATGATTCTCAGATTTCTTGACTATTTTTTTAGCTCACTTTAACAGATGACATATCTACCATACATAAGGGAATATGCCACTAAAATAACATTGATACTGGCAAAAATCTCATGCACTTTCGTATGCGGTTGTAAACCTCAATATTCGCAAAATGGTAAAAAAAAATTACATTTTTTGATAAAATGTATAAAAATGCAGAAAAGGTCAGATGCTGAACATGAATTTGAACTAATTGAAAGTACACTACTTTTTTGACACTGAGTGTCTGTGTGTGAATAAATAATGTTTTGCCAAATTTTTGGCTAACATGACAACTACGCCGCAGTTTCTCTTTTAGGAATACAACACGTATGAACGAGCTTACGGAACGTCCTTAATTGAGCCTGTTCAAGGGGTTGAAAATCAATTATATTCAAAGTAACACGGTCATCTGAACTGTTTGTCTGCTCCTATTTATTATATATTATATTTCGATATTTATATTAGTGATATTTACTAAAGGAGGGTATTACTAATGCTACTACCTTTATATATCATAATAGATTCATAATCAGAGGTCCGGCCGAAAACGTAAACGCATTTAGTAGATGAATAGATGATGAAATGAAACCTTTCCATCAACCAACTCATTGTCCGGGCCTCAAATTAAAACATTATATTGGTGAGTATCTCAGATTTATGTCCGTCCAAGATCGATTGTCCGTTAAGGTTTAACTGGCAACTCGCTTTAGTGGTTTTATATAGTGATGTGACGACTCGAAAATTTCCTGATTCGAGTGATTCGAATCAGAAAAAAACCTGATTCGAATCATGATTCGAATCAATTCGAATCAAGTTCATATATGAACAATTATAATTCAAGGGAAGAAATAATATCATTTTAATAATTTTATAAGTGAAATAATAAATTTAGTAAGCAATTAATTCCAAAAAGTGCAGAGATGAATACATTTATATTATATATATAATAATAATATAAGTATAACTAAACTAAAAAAACTAAAGTAAAATATTAGTATAACTAATATTTTAAGTGAATTTACAGTAAAATATAACCAAACACTTCTCTATCACTAAAGCATATAAAACAATATCCTTAATCTTACGTTGAACGAATGCATGTGTATATTATTGATTGTTTAGATCTAATCTAAACAGGGGGCTGAATCTAACGTCTTACGAATGACGTAAAATTCAATCCACTACTGTAAATATTGATATTATTTCATTTGTGTGAATTTGCCATTACTTGCATAATTAAAATATGCTAATTTTGTATGTATATAAAACTCGTTGTGTAGTTTATTTTGATAATTAAAATCTGAATCGCGTATTTATTATCTAAATGAGTTTTTGATATTTCATGAACAAATTTGCTCTCAGCGCTTAGTCAAAAATAAACAAACACGCAAGTCGATAAGTCGATACGCTAAAACACAGACGCATGTTTCGAACTCATATCGTTCAAGCCGCTTGAACTCGGGATGATTCGGTTTGAGTCATATAAACTCGGATGAATTCATATCTACTTGAAGTCGAAATAAGTCGGTTTGAGTCATAGGAACTCGGATGAATTCATATCGACTTGAAGTCGAAATGAGTCGGTTTGAATCATAGGAACTCGGAATAATTCATATCGACTTGAAGTCGAAATGAGTCGGTTTGAGTCATAGGAACTCGGATGAATTCATATCGACTTGAAGTCGAAATGAGTCGGTTTGAATTATAGGAACTCGGAATAATTCATATCGACTTGAAGTCGAAATGAATCGGTTTGAGTCATAGGAACTCGGATGAAGTTATATCGACTTGAAGTCGAAATGAATCGGTTTGAGTCATATAAAGTCGGATGATATTGTTAGTTAATGAATGCAGTTAAAGTCATACAAAAACGATTGGAGTCGGGTGATACATTTAAACGTATTAAAGTCGGTTGGCTCGCATGATTTAATTCATGATTATTTTTTATATTTATGTCATTTATGTTATTTATTATTATTTTTTATATCATTATAATATTGAATTAAATTAAAATATTTTCTCATATTTATGAAAATTTGTGTTCATACATATTTTATCACAGTAAATATTTCGCGGCTTGATACGAGTTGATTCGAATCAAGTAAAATCTGATTCAAATCAAGTCCTTAAAGGCTTGATTCGAATGATTCGAATCACTTGATTCGACTTGGCACATCACTAGTTTTATATATCGCGCCAACTGACCTCGGGGTGTGCTCTGTCCAGTTTTTGGGCCTTGCGCGTGCATACGGCCGACGACACGCGACGCAATGGAAATATTAAAACCAGGTTATCACTATATGCTTGGGCTGATGTTTGTGCGTTGTCAGCCGGGTGATAAATGAGAACAAAAGCCAGGCGGATATAATTACGCTCATACTCTATATACTGTATGGATGCTTTTCAAAAGGGTAAAGTTATTACTGTTGACGCGCATGTCATACGGCATTATTTTCATTCGATTAATAATTGAGCGCGAAGTTAGCGCGAATTGTTTTATACGCCCCACATCCGTGTTATTGTATTTTATGTAGATTTATCGCAATTAACAATAACGCGTTTGTTATTATTTATTCAATGGTAATAATGCATGGGATATTGTCTTCATGCATTTGATAGTAATTGATCAAGAACAAGGATTTAATATGAATAATCAAAAATTATTTTATAAAATGAAGGTTTTTACCTAGCATTTTCAATCTTTATGGAATGCACGAACTATTAATGGAACTTGATAAGGTACTTCAATACATTTTCTTTAAGGAGGCGTCCATTAATTACGTGAGCGAGTTTTTGAGGATTTTTGGACCCTTGGTTATATATGGTGATATTCAAAATTACCCTCCCCTCCCCTACCATACATCACGTGTATTTTTAGTTACAATAAAAATACTGTAAAATTTGATTTTTTTTGAAAATGTTCGATTTTTTTAAAAAAATCAGTTAAAAAATAAATAAACGAGATATCTTACTATACCCCTCCTTCCCCTACGTGATATTTCGTGATTTTTTGTCTAACCTTTCCCTCCCCCTAAAAACCACACGTGATTAATGGACGCCCTTTAAGTATGGACTTTTAAAGTCCACTAATATTGAACATTTTAAATTCATACTCTGCAATTAGTCTTAATTCTAGAAAACTTAAGGCAATTGTGCTATTACTTTTGATATTTGTATTAATGTCATTCACGGTTACGGTTACAAACTTCAAATAAATAGAAACATCAAAAATTTGGCAGAATAACCAAACAATGGTCACAATTTAACCAAAGCTCTCTTTAAAAGCTTATAACTTTCAACCTGCATGGTATAAAAAATCTTTTATGATAATTGCAATCAATTCTGACAGTATTTCTAATAAGACCTTGCACAACAATCTTCAGATTCAGATTATAAACAGAGTTATAAAAATCAATAGTGTCAAACATTATTTATAAACTAGAATATCATTCAAACTCTATAGTCAACTTCTTGAGACACTAATTTCAAGAAGATTGAAGAAGAAGCTGCCAAATGATAATATTCACGACCTTTAGCAATACTATCTTTGCACATACGAAAAGTATTGGTGATTTCACTTATTGGGGTCATTCTCCAATTATAGAGATAATATTTATTTCAATAATATGTATGTGTATTTGAAATTGTGTGTGATGTGAATGAATGATATAAGTCAAATAGCTCATAAAATAAAAAATATATTGGAAGAAATTGTTTTTGCAAGTTGACTGCTAAAATGTCCTGTTTTTTAATATTAAAACTCAGTTTTATTTGGCGATCAGAAATACATAAAGATTCTTATTAGCTATATTTGAGAGCTATGTCTCAAATGTAAAAAAATCTCCAATGAGATCTTGGTTTAGAAAATGATATAATTTTATACTGAAGCTTACAGTTAGCACATGAAGCTAAAATATAGATGAACAAAAAGATAAAGATAAACGTGCGTGATACGTTCGATACGTGAGATTTTGGTCAAAAGAATTTAAAATTTTACTTTACCTTAGAATAAGTTTATGGTGCTGATTGCATCACTGATTGAATTATGTATCTAATTTTCTTGCTGTCGAAGTAACGTGGCCTGAATTTTGTGTTGAACTTTTTTTTGTTAATTTTGAACAGCAATCAGAACCTAATAATCCTATAAGCTGTTGTGCTGATTTTGACTTAATACTAGTCTTTTTGACAGATAGCAACCCAAACAGTTATCACATCTCTATATGATATTTACTATTACAATTTCTGTAATAGGGCAAACATTTTTATTGGTGCATCAGCGCCAAGTTAGGGCTATTTTCACTTAGAAACATATTACTATCTATATTTCTAAGTAAAAATCGTTATCACTGCTGCCTGACAACAGGCTGCTCTGAACAGGACCTCTGAATTAAGTCCTGTCGCTCTTAACCTCTCTGTTAAACTTAAACGAAAAAATAATCACGTACTTCGAAACCTTAGTTTAAAAAAATATTGTTTGTTTGTTCAAACGTTACCTAGTCATTATTTTACAGTTGTACATTTGCGTACGCCCTTTGAAAGGAATCCATTATCAATAGAACAAGGAACAGGAAGCTTTGTGGCCGCGGCAAGGAGGGCGACAAAAGGACATCACGAATATAGAACTACATAGTACAGTGTTGAGAGATGTGACTTGAAATAGAATTTGAGCTTCTGGGAAGACAAGACAACAAACGACCGCAATCAACCGACAAACTAACTAAATATGCATCGTAATTGAATGTTACTTGTGTCTTTCAAGTTGAACGTTACCACAACAAAAAACAGTTTCTTGCTATAAGGAGTTTCAGTTGTCAAGCGTTTCCATGTTAAAAAGCTCGTACATTGTTTTTTTCCGAGTACATCAGTCACTTAAAAATAAATAGGAAATTGCTCTAATTAGTGTATTTTTGGTTAGCGTAAATAAAGTATTTACGTAGTTCCAAGATCTAATTTATATGCCCTAAAATAATTTAAAATACATTACATCATTAAAATAAATTAACATGACAAATATTGGACTAAAAGTATACATTATGCAACTGTCAGATTAACAATTTATTCATTCGATTGTTATTAGAATTGTATCTTGAAAATTTATGTTACAGCAAATATAATACTAAATGCCATCATACAAAAATATATTTTATACTGTCATAAATAAATCGACAAAGTATCGAAAAAATCCACGAACACAAATGGCGATATCGCAATTTATAGTTGCCGAATAAAACGTGATGGTTTTTGCAGAAATAAATTCAAAAGTAAAACGCCGTAAGTCACTTCACCCATTGATACAGTCGTACAGAGTTGACCTTAAGATCTTCGTATAAATCAAAACTGTACCTCGAAAAGTTGAACAGATATGAGAATAATGGCAGAAGTTTCGTGTTCCTGAATTGCAACCGAGGTATTGCTTTAGAATGTTTCATACAGAAATACAGAATAAGTTCAGGTTTGAATAAATCTTGTGCGGTTTCTAATAATAAAATAAAAATTAGTTTTTAAACTAGGAGAATAAATGAATCTCATTATTCCAGATTTATATAGCAGTTGTCAAACAAATCGTAAGAATTGCCCATGCATCATATTAAAATTAGTAGGTTTTGATATTTTTCCTTGAGGCAAGTTACATGAACTTCCCGATATGTGTAAATAATCGACTTAAAAAAAATTAATTTATGAGGATGAAGAGTATAAGTGGATTTATTACACATAATTAAAAACGAACGAACACTTAACGTGTATTCGGAGTATTTTCTATAAGCAAATTTTCAAAAATCAATAATTTTTATAATTGAACCAGTTTCCGTAGAACTTTAATGGTTTAATATATTCATTAAAACCAAGTACTCTATCGTTATACCAAGTAAATTGTCTAATATTAATTTTAACAAACGTTAAAAAAACTACTCCTTTTCTCAATTTTTGATGAATTTTTAAAATTAAACTACTTGTCGTAAGGCCGTAACATTTCAGTAAGTTCTATAAGACCATGATATACATCGCCAAAAAAGTTCCATAAAAATTGGTTTAAATTTTCTTTCAACAGTTAATTACAAGAAAATGGCTCGATAGATTTTCACCTAAAACTAATCAGTATCATTCTTAACTAATATCTTTCGAACGATTTTTGAATTTTTAAAATCGATCCAGAATTGCAGGCTAAAAAATTGTGGACGAAAAAATTTTCACTTTTCTGCGATTTACAAAGAAACGGTTCGGCCGATCGTAGTGCAAAACTAACAAACAATAGTCCTCACGGAGGTACATCAAATAGCTTTTAAATTTTTGAAATCGGTCCAGCCGTTTTTGAAAAAACGTCGATTTACGGCAAAAAATCTGTTCACGTACACACACACACATACTTTTACCAAATTTGGTCTCATTCGATTCAGAATGGCTTGGAACGTCGAGAAAACAAAATTAGCGAATTGAATTTTTTGATGAAATCATAGACTTCTTCGGGAAGTTAATAAGTTAATAAGTAAAAATATATAGATGTCTTAATGTACTTGTAAGTCTGTTACATAAAATTTAGATTTATTTTTCTTATAATTGCTGTGATCTCTCATACCAGAACAATTGTCTGACTGAGATACAGTATGTACGAATTATATCAAACAAATAAATAAAAAAAGATAATGTAAAATGATAGATAATATTCATTAATATTTATACTCTCATTTTAAAAGAAA
This sequence comes from Ctenocephalides felis, assembly GCF_003426905.1. Taxonomy (NCBI): domain Eukaryota; kingdom Metazoa; phylum Arthropoda; class Insecta; order Siphonaptera; family Pulicidae; genus Ctenocephalides; species Ctenocephalides felis. The sequence continues at coordinate 19,560,334 of NW_020537324.1, read as the reverse complement.
TATTAGCGAGTAAATTAAAAGGTTGTAAAATATATTAAAAGAATTATTTACCCAATCTACTTCCATTCGCTTCAATTTTAAAAACAAGATTAATGACAAAACAACGTTTAAAAAGATAGATAACAACGTGATCAATCTCTTTAATTGGCTGATCCTCGACTAAAATAGAGCAAACAATTATATAAAGTTCATTAATGTGCCATATTTGAAATAGCAATTATATGAGAATCATTATTCTGCCTTTGATTATACTAACAATTCAATTTAACCAATTTTCAGTAAATTAACAGATAATTACTGGTATTGCAACGAACGGAGCTGGTCCAAATACCAGTTGCGAGACCTGGGGTACTGATTACGCAGCTGTACCATGGAATTTAATTACTGATATCGGATAAATTTATCTGCGCAATACAAAATAGAATATATAAATTTATTGGGTTTTAGAATTCAATAATATACTATTATTCTAAATAACTTTTGATGGTATTTCCAAATTATCCATGAAAATTTGTACAAAAAATGTAGGAAGTAATTTCATAAACAGTGATCCAAAAATTCTAACCAGATACATTTCTAGAGTCAAATTGATTTTTCATCTAATGCGGTGATAAATTTTAAAACTGAAATTATTTTTATATAATTCGTAGCTTCTATAAATCTTTGAAGTTATTAAAATGGAAAATATTTTTTAGGCAAGACAGATTACAGCTATTCAAAGAATGGTATGTGTATCGCCAGCGAAAAAATGAAAAAAAATACAAGCAGTCGATGAATGTATGTTCATTTTAATTGCGTGAAGTTCTTCAAACACAATTACAGTGAAGTTGCAAAAACAATATTTGTTTAGCCGTTGTTTAACATAATTTACTGTGTGAACGAATATTATAGAATTTATTGATCAGCAATTACTTCATTTCTCTAATGCAAATTCAGTTCTAAATGCTAATTACAATGACAAACCGATCATATCATATTTGAAGTATGGCTTTGATTACATTATTGTTTTTAAATATTATACATATTTTTAATGCTATTATAAATATATAATTTATAATTTATTATTATATAAATGTGTATAATGGTTGACATTAATAAGTGTGTGCATCACGAGGGTTACTATATTACAAATAAACGATGTTCAAAATTATTTTTTACTTAAATGCCATCTTGTACAGTAGCAAATAAGTTTTACTTCTATCGCGTGTGAACCTTACGCACACTCTTATCTAAATTAAGTAGATGATCCAAGATAGTAACTAGCTGTAAGTAGAATTCTGTCTTAAGGCAATTAAGGCATCGTGCCTTAAGGCAAATTGCTGGAACTTCCCGTACCAAAAATTATTATTTTTTTAAAAACGATTAACATTTTGGAAAAAAAAATTACTTTAAAAAAAAAGATTTTTGAGAAACTATAAATTGGACAAAAAATTACTTTTTTTTGAAAAAAATTTTTTAAAAAAAAAATTTTTTTTTTTTAATTTTTTTTTTTTTTTGAAAAAAATTTTTTTTTTATTTTGACATATTGTGGAAGATCTAAACTTTCTTTTCAAAGCAATCAATCGTACTGCTTTAACTGCATAGGGACAAAATATAAAGCGCGTAAGCGCCGCGTTGCTGTCTAAAGCATAAGCATTGGTACGGAACCCATAGGAATGTTAACAAATTGTAAACTTATTGTTAAAATCTCTATAAAATATCTGATAATTTTATGAGCATATGTCTAATGATCATTTTTGACCGCCAAATGGCTCATTTTTTTACTTTTTCCTCCATATCTCCGAATCCGCTAGACCTACATTCATGAAAATTTTATCGATTCTTCATCTTATCAATACAAGTGAAATGTTTTTTGAATTATTCAAATCGGACCCTCCGTTCTCTCAAAAACTGAGCTACCGTTTTCGGCACTTTCTGCCCCGTATCTTTGGAACGGCTAGACCTGCCTTCGCCAAAAACTAATCAGCACGTCTCCTTATCAATACGAATCGAATGTTTTTTGAATTATTCAAATCGGTTGACCCGTGTTCCCGAAATCGTCGACGAAAATTTGTATCCGCACATACATACACACACATACATACATACATACACACACACATACACACACACACACACACACACATACATCCATTTTTTCTAAGGTATGCCAAAATGTTCAGAAACCTCCGAAACGTAAAGATATATAAAAATTTTCATTTTCGATTTTTTTGCGATTACTATAACTTACCCTACGGGAAGTTAAAAATTGATCAAAATTTGCAAGGAAAATTTTGTATGAAACATTTTAGATTTAATGCAGATTCATATTTCAAATACAAATGTGATATCAATAAATTTCAATTCAGTATAAGTATAGAGAAACCAATGTCTTGAAATATTGTGATATACTCTCAATTTACTTCATCTTCCTATCGATATCGAATATCTAGCCAAGAAAGTCTATGTAACATGTATTTATCTATGACAAAAATAATACACAATGTTTCCTTTCTAAATATTCATTGAAGAAATAAACCGAATGTATAGAAACAGAGATCTAAAGACATTTTATGCGAAATATAATAGCAATGAAAAAGTGCTACACGAAGAAAAGGAGAAATGTCACATAAATTACGCACTGAATAGAACACTTTTCTATTTCAAACAGTTCACATGCAAACAAAAAGCTCTATCGAACGAAAAAAGCTCTATGCCAATACAAGCATAAATATGGAAAAAAGTCTCGTACGAGAATCACAGTAAATGCTTTCATATGTAGGAAAGTAAAGGAAGAATATATAATAAAGAATATATGGGAATGTTAAAGTAATAAAATTCAGAGAACATAACGGAAGAACATTTTATATAATTATTCTCAGTGATATTATAATTAGAATCAGCTGTTTTTCAATATATTTTTTCTAAGCTTTCATTAAAAACTACGATTTTGATTTAACATTTAACATTACCAAATTTCAAAACTGAAAATTTATAATTAATATTAATAAAAAATGTCAAAATAAATACACGATAAGGGTTTCATTTAAAATTAGTTCATTACACAAGCAATAGAACATTTCATTATTTGAACAATACCAAATTTTATTGCACTTGGATATCGTGCCAATTGAATGGAAGAATGATGCTATCCACCCTGTTAGTTTTATATGCCACCCCCGTGTTGCACTACTGCGTAGCTGAATCATTGATGGCCAAGGATTTAATGACAATATTGAAAATAAAATAGAATCATTCTTATTATCTTCTAGTCTAAATGATTATTCGAATTAAAGTACAAATATTAACGACATATTAATTGAATAAGTCATACAATGCAGTTTTAAATAAAAGCGAAAATAAGTTGCATGGGAAGAGCAATTGACATGATATATGGATCTCTCAAACAATCCATATCGAAAGCAATTATCGGATTTGAATAAAAACGAAATATCATGACATTTCTATAGTTTTCTAATTATTATTTTTTATACATATGGAAATAATCTTTTACAAACTTACCCATTTCCATACACTACTACCAAACTAAACCGGCATTAATGCCGGATAACAGAAAAATGTTATAGTAACGCCATGCTACGCTTCAACTTCCGTACATTATGCTACAGAATCATACTGAATACTGTCAAAATGCCATGTATTTGCTGTGCATTCAGGCCTGACTGCATAGCAACCACATGGCTTTTGTCAATATTTAGTATGGAAAGTTTTTCATAACATAGCCTTGCTATAACATAGTTATGGGGCAGAATCGGTGCTTAACTCTTGCTATAAAATTACGAGATGTAATTGACAAAGTTTAGAAGAAGAAAATGATAAAAATGTGGGCAACTTTAGTTTATGAGTAAATTGTTTTTTAAGTGGAAAATCTCTGTGCATCCCTGATTCATGCTATAAAACTCACCAACAAGGACGTGTGGTCGAGTGCCAACTAAATGACATTATGTCTTTAAAAGCGCACTAGATGCGCCGAAGATCTGTGTGCATTTGCCAGAATCCTTGAGCCGAATTCTGGGTACAGTTAATTCTAAGAGACTTACATGGTTATCTGTAGTATATGGGTTACAAAAAAAAAGTTGTGAATTTAAGGAAGCATAAAAGTTCAAATATAAAGTACAGTATTCGCTTTGCATTTGCGTGGCAAAATTTGAAAATTAATATTTAAAATTAGTTCAACTTCCTTCGACTTCGTCATTTTTTTAATAAACACAAATGGATCGCATCATTTAAATAGCTTATCTATCTATAATTATATTGGGATTTTTAATTAGGTAAAAGTAATATTTCAAAAGGTCGTTTTGAAACGAGTTTTATCATTAACCCTTTCCACTCGCGAATTGCGAGATTTATAAGTTTTTCGCGCAGGAGCGGCGGCATCCGAGTGGAAAGGGTTAACTTATTACGAGTTGCATTAAAAATCGTGTAATCTATAAAAAAATGTGAAGGAATAAAGTTCTTCAAATTACATTATGTATTAAAAGTCATAATTTTGTCGAAGATTTATTTCAATACTTTATATAAAAAATGAAATATATTTTCATTTTACTTGATATTATATTTAAACGATTCACATAAAGTATGGCAATAAACTAACAAGCAAAATTATACTTTAAGAAGAAATCGAATTTATTACTTTTAAGTAATATGATCATATATTTATGAGCATTTAATATAAAATTTTAAATTAATCAAACTGGTGTTTCTTAAGTGTTTATTAGATTTCAAAAATAATGGAAAAGCGTTATTTATTTCATGTGAGGCTATACAATTATTTTAGTAGACAACATTTTAAATACTGTTATACATAAGAAAAATATTAAAGTTTCAGCGGATTAACGTAAGGTTTTATGCTATTAATGGTGATGGAATATATTATGTATTTTCGGAAAATATTCCAAATAAATGATAAAGTATTTATAGCAGTTGGACAAAAAAATTCAGAAGCATCGTTTATATAACTTTTATACCTAAGTGCGAGATAAATGTTTTGTAGGCACTTATGAAAAATTATGCTAAACGCAAACATGTACGAAACACAATTATGCACAAAAACTGTTCCCAATGAACATTCTAAAGATTTTAACCAAGAAAGCTACTAATATAATTTAATTATTTCATTTAATATTATACATTTAATATTTCACTGCAAATGTACGTTTTTTACAAAAAAAATAAAAATGATATAAATACTAAATACAAATTTAAGAAACGTTCTGTTCTTGAAGCTTTCTTATACCTATTTCCAATGTCTCTCTGATGGACGATGTTACTGAATAATTTTTTGCCTCATAGAAATTACTGATTGATTATTAAATGTGTTATGGTCTTTTTGTTGTCTTGTTCAATAAAGCATCAAACCTGTCATACTAGTTTCTTATGCAGAGATTCCATTATATGCGAGCTCACCGTGCAAGAACAAATGTATCAGCCGCTACAAAAACATATATTAATACGTGCTTGTTAAGGTTCATCTTTTTTTTGTCGAAGCGTAATGAAATCTCGAAGCATAAAAATACATAATTTATTTGTATAGAGAAAAAAAAGTTAACTAATAAACGAATTGCTATAATACGTCCGATGTAGTTAAACCACGACTGATTCAGTTTTTGTTGCTGGTAGATAAATAACTCAGAGAAAATATTGATTATATGAACTAAGATACTTGTTGAAGTGATTTAAGTCTTTTTATTGAAAGATTTATTTTACAACTGTCCATGGTCAATAAAATTTCTAATTAAAATTACGAGTGTGAATTTCAACATGCTGATCAGTGCAAATGTTCGATTAATGGAATGAGTTATAAAGCCATTTCGTGAAATCAAGATTTTAATGTGCTTATAAAAATAAAAATTTATAACATAAAATTTAATTGTAATATAAAAAAAATATGAGAAATAACCATAGAATGCGACCAAATTGTAATATTCCAAATGAGACTGCAGATTTTATATTTTGTTAAATTTAGTTACTTGTTTAGTTATACCACGACGAATTAAAAAGACTAAAAATATTTGTGCAATAATATTTAGACAAACTACGCTTATATCATAATATTCGAGAATAAAAATAGGAAATAATAAAATGTGAAACTTTGACCTCTATAAAAAGCAAGCTCTCTATAAAAAGCAGTTAATCACCATTGAAGATTCTTAGTGATCAATCTAATATTCGTAAATTTTATTTTTTAATTATTGTAATATTATTTCGCAAGCACTCCATTTTGCCTATTAAAATTAACCCTTTCGCTACGGGAGGGTTTTTTTTTTTTTTTTTTTTTTTTTTTTTTTTATTTATTTATTTATTTGGTATAATTCATACATACTGTATCTCAGTCAGACAATTGTTCTGGTATGAGAGATCACAGCAATTATAACAAAGATAAAATCTAAATTTTATGTAACAGACTTAAACATTAAGACATATATTTTTACTTATTACTATTATATACACATATATACACACACAGAAGCGCTTGCGTACATACATACATACTTATACTTAAATGTAATTTTATAAATCAGAAGTAGTATAGTATTTAAAATAGGGACACGTTTTTCGCGGACACAACGATATATTTTAAGATATTCCTATCATCATCAATAAATGTAAGTTGAAAAACTGAAAATCACGCTTCTAATAAACTAAAAATAGAATTACCAATAGTCTAGTGAAAAATCTTAAAGCAAAAACCAACACAGAACATGACGTTCATGGGCGACACTCTTATACACAGGTAGCCGAGTGGATGTCGTCCATGGACGACATTCGTAGTGAAAGCGTTAATTGCAGAGTATATTATATAAGGTGCAATGTAAACAGATCAATAGTTGATTCTGCATTCAAAAATTCCTCCAAAATTTAATTTAGCGTCTATAAAAAAAACTGTATGAGTTGAAAAGGTTTATGTAGAATGAGATAAGAATCAATGCAAAATTCGCTAGAGATGAGTGAATTACCATTGGCTCTGCTTCGTTTTACTTCCAACTCGACTGTTCCAGTGATAATAATAACATAATGCGGACTGCATAAATTATATGATCTGCACAAAGGAAAGCAGCACTTACAAGAAAGCGCATTGTTGAGAAGATTTAAGTTTCGCGAATTTCATCACGAAAACCTAGTCAGAAATACATAACATGTTTAGAACTGTATTCAAACTCCCTCGCTCCATCGTACCGACTTCGCAAGTTCTCATAAAGTGCAATCAAGTTCGTACTAATTTGCAAATATGTAATGTCGGTTATTTAGTTTAGTTAGTAAGTATACAGAATTATTTATCAAAGCGCATTCAAATTCAGATTCAATTTTGTCGAGATATATTTAATTTTGAGGTACACGTAATTGGCAAGTACATAAAGGGAGGAAATTTGTAGTTGATCATAAATGTATGCCAAGTCAAGTTCGGAGTAAATAACTGAGAGCAGATATGAAAACAGAACTTGCTTGCTATATTAATATAAGAAAAATGAAAAAGTAATGCTCACTTATGAATGATTTAAAAAATTGAAATAAAATATAGGTTCAAGTAAAATAATATTGTCTCGCACTATAAAAAAAAATTGATAGCTGTGATGTAAACCTATACTTCGCATGGAAAAAATTACAAATTTGAATTCATAAAAACGTTGATTAGCAGTTGTCAAATCATTTAAATGCTATTTTTTCAAACGATACCTTGGTTAGACTCTAATGATTCTAACGAATAATATAAAAAAAAGATTTTAAAAATAAGTTTTAGTTTGGTCCCATTCAGAGTTGGAATTTTTGACCAAGATTGAAAAATTATTGAGTTCTGCAAACTAACGCTTAGTTTTCGGTATGAAGTAATAAATTCCAGAAATTGCAAAAGTAATCAACACTTAAACGTTGATTAATAGGAATTCCTTAGATATATGGCAAAGATAATTGATTACACGTCTACATAAATACTGATAACCTATTTATATTTATACTTATAAAATTCGAAATGCTACTAAATGAAAAGGTTACAAATTCATGACTGTCTACTACTCTTACGTAATTAAGCTTCCACGATTGTCGTCATTAGCAACAACATTCTAAGTAAAATCTTGATATTAACCGAGGTTGATCCAAAGTGGCGTGCAAATTCCAGAACCGATAAAATATTATGCCGAGGGCTTGGAATAAAATAACATATTGCATCATTAAGTATCTTTTTCAGGCAACCTAATAAAAACATCAAGAGTGTTAATCAAAACGCTAATTGATCGACGTTAATAAAGACGTTTTTTTTACATCACACCTGCATTTACTTAATTGCATTTTTTCATACCGCGGCAGAATCCAACGCGTGAGAGAAAACACCTTCTAATTTATCACGCGTTAAGAAATAATAATTTGCTCCAGGCTTCATTTACATTTTCTAAGTGCCTGCATATCACATGCGTTACGTAATTCAGGTATTTTAGATGAACGGACGCAATTTAGTACCAATCGCGTGATGAATGGTTTTTCTTAAAACATTTACTCGCAATTTCATGTCTCTTCTTACAGATCTCGGGAAAAAATTACCTTCATTATTTAAACAATTTTCTACACTATATTATACAGCAAAGAAAAACAACAAACGAAGCAAAATATTGAATACTCGAGAATATTCATTTCCACTTTGTGCAAAATGTCGATTTCTACAGTAAACGGTAATTTTGTGCATAAAATAAGATATTTTTTATCATGATAAAATAAACCACAAAATTAATCAAGGTAAAACAGAGTGCTTAAGTAAATCGTGAGATATCATCAAGTTTTTAGTTGCAATTGAAAATGATTATTTACAATATTGATCAAATAAATTGATGTAATACTAGGTCTTGCTAGTAGTATATTTATGATCACTACTTGAGCTTAATGAAAAAACTTGCTTTTAAACTAAAAATTCCAGAAATTACATTCGAAAGCTCTATTTCTCATACGGATTAAGAAATTATTTTTGATAAAAAACCATACTCATTTGTTTTAATATATCAATATTATCATAAACTGCAATCTAACACTTACCTCTCTCTACAACTAGGTTAAAAGTCATATAACATGATAAATAACCGTATTCTATAAACTCGCACATGCCATTTGATTATAGCCCAGACATAAAGCTCATGCAATGAGAATAATCAAGAGCCCGGTAAACATTGTGTATTTTATATATACAGTCAACCCTCCGTTAACACGGACACCTGTTGTACTCCCTCTTACTTGTTGTACTTATCTACTCCGTAGGTAAAAATCCGACATCCCTCCGACTACACGGACTTCCTATTACACGGTTTTTGTTAACAGCCCATAAGTTCCTTGCGCAACTTATGAGTGATTATAGCAACTTGATATCAAACGGGTATTAATGTAAGTTTTGTTATCGACTTTTATCTTTTAGACATGCCTGACTATATAATAGCGGTCGCGCCAATTTTTAAATAAGGTGTCTATATCATATATGTCATTTTGTACGTATTACTCGTACTTTAAGTTGTATTCCTTGGACTCCATACAGCAGGATAAAAATGGTGCGATTTGTACTAACTCTGAGTCTCTCATAGCACGGGTCCCATACTGCACTATGTAAGTTTCCTTAGAAGGCACTACAAATTAGCCTGAATTGTATGTTATATAAGAGTTTTTCATAGAACGATCCCCATACTGCACGGTATGCACGCCGCGTTACCCGAGGGTTGACTGTATATATATATACATAAATTAGGTATTAATTTAGAAATATGTACTGAGTACAGTGAACGACGTGTAACGGATAACACATAATGCTTATATAGGTTTCCATATTTTAGATTTTAAATTTATAACACACTGATGAGACAAACCTAGTCTCGAAATGTTTCTGAAATTATTATTTAATAAATTAGTGAGTGAATAAAAGAGTGTTGTTTGTTCATATTTCTAAATTAATATTTATCTATCCACTCAGAATATATTTGTTATGAATTAGGTAGTTCAGACGTAACGCCAACTAAAAAACTAAGTAATAAAAAATTACATGTTTTAAATAAAATCACAATTCAAAGCAAAAAATAAAATCAAACTCAGTTATTGAAGTTCAAGTTAATAATTTACACGAGTATTGTCGCATAAGCAAAACCCCAGAAGAGATAAGGCATGATTCATTTAACAATCTTAAGGAAATGTATGTAAAAAGTATTAAATCATCGAATCATGAATATTGAATCAAATCTAGATGGACCAAAAACGTTTTCTACTAATTCCCCGTTTAGTGGTCCAACAAAGCATTAGTAGACAACAAGATGCGTTGCCTACGACGGGAAACGCTGAACATGTGGAGGGTCTTGGCTGCGATCTGTTCAATGGATATTAATGAAGCAATGCCACGGTTGTAATTACTGTTAAATTGATTGTTAATTATGACCGATATGGCCGAGCTGCGTCGTATGTTGTATCCCCATGCGAACGACCGTTCGGTTAGCGTCCGACGGTGTCCTAGGACGCGCCCAGAGCAACAGGTGTCTAAGCGTGATGTTCGGCACATTTAATTTATTAGACAAGGGTTCAGCAAATATAGTTAATGAGGAAATTATATGTGATTGATTATTGCTTTAATGAGATCAAGTGAATAATTTTTCGAAATTCATTATGTTATAATTTATATAGGATTGTGGTAATAAATGGTAATGAACAATAGAAATCACTGATAACGTAATTAAATGTTAGACAGTAAATTTTTTGCAGTTATAAAATGTGCAAAAGTACAAATCTATTATATTTATCAATATCAACTATCATTTTAAAATTGTCGAGTAATATATGAAATAAGTATATCTCGACGTTTTTCACGAAAAATACTAACATAATGAAATTCTCGAGCAATATTATTTGAAATAATTATATCACGATTATTTTTTAAAAAAATACTAATAATATACATAATATATTGAAATTGTTGACTGTAATAATTTAAAATTATTATATTTCTATTCATTTTCACGTATATTATTTGAATTTTGTCTCAATTCTTTTTCACAAAAAATACTTATATTTTAAATTTGTTTGAAATTGTTGACTGTCATAATTTAAAATTATTATATTTCTATTCATTTTCAGGTATATTATTTGAATTTTGTTTCAATTCTTTTTCACAAAAAATACTGGTATTTTAAAATTGTTTAGTATAATTGTCTGAAATTATTATATTTCATAAAACAATCTTGTAGTGTAATAAAAATATTGCATATGATTATTCAAATCTGGTCGAATGTAGCTTATTTCGCTTATAGCCTCAAAAAATATTGTTTCTTTAATGTATATTCATTATTCATTAAGCAAATAAAAGTGATACTATAAAATTACTTTGTAACAAAGTAATTACTTAGAAATAGTGAAAAATTGATCCATGTGGTTTAAACATTCTGATGATGTATATTTTTAAACAAAGCAACATGTTGAATAATAGTCATTAACTTGCAATTTATAAATTAATTTTTTCCCTTAATTGTTACGCTAGTATATGTAGAAAATGTTTCCTTATGCTGCATCTATTACTAAAACTAATATTAGATATTTGATATTTGAGATTCAGAATTAAAAATTCTAGTAATTAAATATTTCCATTTTTTATTTTATTGTTTAGTAAGATGATGACTAAAAATATCAGAAAATATCAAGATATTATTTTAAGAAAGAGTAATTGGCAAGTTAATAATTAGGTTATAGCTAATGTGAGTGAAAGGTAGAGTTTTTAATTTGTATTCAAAGTTAGTGAACTATATTAAATATGATATAATTATATAAACTTTGAACATAAATTAAACACTCTACCTTTCACCCAGATTAGCTATAAGCTGATTATTAACTTGGCAATTATTCTTTCTTGAAATAATAAAATCTTGATATTTTCTGATATTTTTAGTCATCATCTTACTAAACAATAAAACAGAAAATAAAATTACTGGATTCGTAGAATTTTGTATTATAAGTAAATAAACCCTAATATCTAAATTTGTGAAGTATTGAATATTGAAAATTTTCATCCTTTTCTGGATAATTAAGGAACTGGGCTAAAATAGTGGATTCCTAAAATTTTGTATTATCAGTAAATAATTCCAAAATTCTAAATTAATGTAGAGAGTTTTGAATATTGAAAATTTGTATCCTTTTCAGGATAATTAAGAAACTGAGCTAAAATAGTAGATTCCTAAAATTGTGTATTAACAGTAAATAATCCCAAAATTCTAAATTAATGAGAAGAGTTTTGAATATTGAAATTGTTGATCCTTTTCTAGGTAACCAAGGAACAGTATCAATAATATTTAATTTATTATATATCTAACTCTCGAACAATGCAAAAGAAGTTCAACATACTTAGATATAAATAGTATGCAATTTATTTTTGAAGAAGTTTCGGACCAACCAGATTCTGAGAATAATTACTTCGGATATGATAGAAGCACAAAAACTATACATACGTGTAGAAGGTGATAAATGTTGTGACTGAATCAAAATAGTGCAATTTATAATAAATACATAATATACTGGCAAGTTACTCATAATCCAAAAAAGCTTATAAATCACGACGATGTACTAGCTTTCATGGTACTTCAGATCTATTTATCAAACATGTACACAACAAGTAATGTCTCCACCGCCATCAAGCCACCAAAAACCATTTCATTCCTTGATAGATGAACTAACTATTTTGTTGACTATATGAAATTCTACGAGGATGTAACATATACAGAATCATAAGAGATTTATGACTTCTTGGGGTTATCCATTTCCACGATAAATAATAATTACATTAAATAATTAAATATAAGCTAGTATATATGTATATAATATAAAAATAAATTCAAAGCATAAATCTTGATTACAATGAAATATTTGAACTAAATATTAGAAATATTTGGCATGAAAACTCACATAAAATAAGAAAAAACAAAGAAAATATAAGTATCTATGCAACCCTCGGTTCAACGTGACGGAAACTGTAGACGCGAAAACCATATAGAAATGAAATATACTTATAGTAAGAAGATTTAAATATTATGAATAAGTTGCATTTCTTCGCAGCCTGCTGCATTGTATATAATACGGCTTTATCGTAGTGATGTGATATATTTGTCTATAATATAATCGACATTAAAAATCGCAGTGTCGATAAATAATTCTTATAAGAAACCTACTGTTTTTGAAAAATATGAAACTTCAAGGGTCATATTATTCATAATGGAAATAAGTAAATTTTATTCACAGAATAAAAGAGTAAAACAGGTAAAAAGGGGCTATATCACATAATTGTTTAAAAAAAACTATTAGTACGATAATAATCTTGAATAGAAAAAGTTCAGTAAAAAATATGATTTCGGAGGGAAAAATTTCCCCAAAACATTTTTTCAACATAAAATTTGACATTTGCAATGTTTGTAAACATAAGATCTGTGAATATTTACGATTTTACAATGCTCATTGTAATTTATTCTAATTGAAACTTTCATTAATTATATGGTACAAAAAATCCATTAAATTCATTAAGGTCTTGGATGCAGACATCAAGTAAATGCAATAAGATTTAGGAATTATGATCTTCAAACATTTTAAAAACAAGTATCTTTAAATATTACGACGTTGCTTTTAAACTTGCAAATGATGTAGAGTAATAGAGTAGAATTTATTTTATTAAAATTATTAAGTTTTTAATTGTAAACAATTTAATACAATGAGCTCAATAAATCAAGATATTTTACAATAGTTTAAAAAAATATAGCAATGAAAAGTTTTTTTTTTTTTTTAGGTATAAAATTGCTGCTTTTAATAGGCTATTAATTGCAAATTATGTAGGTAATTATATAAATTCGAAGAGGCTCGAGAATTTTTATCAAAATTCTTAGGTTACTTATTAACTGCAGTCAATAATACAATGAGATAAATAATTCGTGATGTATAAAAATTGCCTAAAAGTTTTAAGAAAAATTGACAAAAAATATCGATTTCCTATCATGTCGCTGCTTTTAAATTTGTAAGTTACAGATGATGTCGAATAAGAGAGTAAATTTCTATAAAATAGAATATACATGATCAGTTTGTTGCTTTTTATTTTATTGTTTAATGTTTAGAGAACATAAGTACTTCAACTGGCCATCCTATATATAATGCATACCAATGAGTTGAATAGATAAGGTCTTTAGGGGGAAGAGGGTGTTTGACAAAAAATCACAAAATATCACGTGGGCAAGGGAGGGGTATAGTAAGATATCATGTGTATTTATTGTTCAACTGTTTTTTTTTTAAGTTCTAACAATTTAAAAAAAAAAATGAAAAATGAAAAATTTTACAGTTTTTTCGCGTAACTAAAAATGCATGTGATGTTTGGTGGGAGAAGGGAGGTACATTTGAATATCACCATGTATCACCAAGGGGAAGGGGGGATCCAAAATACCTTAAAAACTCGCTCAGATGACTAATGGACGGCCCCTAAAATTCATCGAAATCCTCTGCATCTCTGCATAGAGAAAAAATATTCTTTATATTTCTATCTCGATATCATCGATGTTCAGTAAACATCAACGTTTTTTTAATCATTTTCACAGTGCACAAAAGGGAGCTCTTCGCATGTGCATGAAATAACATCGCGCCACGATGCGACTCTTGCCGACCGCAGGATACTATACTAGTATGGAAATAAAAATGCCATACAGCGGAGGAACGTATTTCAGGAACGCACTGGCCGTGCTAATTTATGGCTCGTTCGCCAGTCGAGTTTAAGCAATGATATAGAACGAAGCCTGAATGGGAAATTTATTTATAATTGCAAAAACTGCAAGGGAGTGGAATTATACATATACACGTATATACATACATACGTATATACATGTGCAAGGTAACAAATGAAGGAGTCTTGAGAAAAGTGGACGATGAAAGAAGTCTACTGAACACGATCATTAAAAGAAAAGGAAGTAGGATCGGACCCATTCTGCAAAAAGAGCCTTCTACATGACGTCGAAAATAAAATAGAAGGACAAAGGATTGGGAAGAAGAAGAATGCAGATGGTTGATGATTTACGTGAGAAGAGAAAAACAGTGACCTCGCAATGAGAGCAGAAGCACAGTACCAGGTAGCATAAAAGCAGAAGAAGTTTTGAAAGAAAAATGCTTAAATGTATAAAAAAGTAAGTATTGGTAAAAAAATGATTATGAGAGCGATAAACAAGTGAGGGAGAAGAGGTAATTTTTTGTGTTCTTACACCATGGACCTGACTTCGGGCAGACTGCTATTTATTAATACTAATATATAAGGTTGTCAAATATCTCCCTTCCGTCTTTTTGTATTATAAACCAAGAGCAAAAAAGCGGAAGGGAGATATTTGACAACCTAATATAAGCAAGTATACATACATATGTATTCTTGAGTATTAATTTGCAGCCAATCGTCGTTTGTTGAATGATGACACACAATAGTGTCTAAACGTATAAAAAATAGATAATTATTTATTGTTTCTTTTACTTCGACGATTGGCTGCAAATTGACACACAAGAATATGTCTCAAAGTCGAACAAAAAAATCTAAAAAAATTTATACATACGTATAACATATATTAATATGTTATGTATAATTAAATATATGATAATTATAAAATTGATAATTACAGCCCTACATCATATTTCTTGTTATTATACATATAAAACTATCACGGTAGTTACTTGTTGTTGTTCTCAGATATAAATAAAAAAAAATACAATGCGTTAAATACGGGTTCAATAATTTTAAATATCGTACTTTGCACTTTGAAGGGTTAATAGGATTTTTTGCTTAAGACTTAAGACTTTTGGTCTGGTCCCTGGGAAACCGTAATGGTACGTTACTGCATATAGAAGAAAATTCATGTATTGCAATTCCACTTTTAAAAATATTCTACTTTCTTATGTTTTTCATGAAAATTCATACAAAATACATTCCACTTTTAAAAATATTCTTTCTTATGTTTTTCATGAAAATTCATACAAAATAAATTGCTTGCATTTTTAACAAATTTTCAAATGAGAATTTCACATTATAAACCTAAAGTATAGTTCGTAGTAAAAAGCTACTTGGGTAAATATGCTAGTAAGGGTAGTTCATTCCAATATATGTATATTTATTCTTATAAAAAGGATATCTTTAGATACATTAAGTAAACTAGAAAAGCGTTAATTTTTTCATAACAATTCTATAACAAAAGTAGCAATCATAAAAAACTGGATCAAAATCCATTTAAATTAAATCTTAAGAAAAAATCTAAATACCCATTCAGAAAGGTAAAAAGTTAAATTTTAAATTAGATTTAAATGTTGATGTTGATGTTTATTCCAGTACCATCCTGAATATGCATGCTACAAGCAGCATGTACCTAGAATTCTTCTATTCAATAAAACGCATTGCAAGTTTCCACGCGGAATAGGAAAACTAGAATGTGCAACGTCGTCGTCATGAACATCATGAAATGTTCACCGAGACGAATAAACTCTTTTCTGCAAATATATGGTGTACCAGATACTTTAGTTGAATTCATGTAGTATAACCCGTAGTGTATGAGGAAATTAAAATATAAGTAATTGATTGAAAGAAATGCATTCTGAACTGCATCACATTTCAGATTAGATTTGTATTGCAAACAAAATTGCATTATATTTGCAAACCGCAAATAGCAAAAATTTGCAAATAGCAAAAATTTTGAGAAATAATACACTATTTTTAAATAAATTAGATTAAACGAGTATTGAATGCAGATAAAAAAGCAATAGAAATTCCCATTTAAAAAAATATCTTCAGTTTTCAATATGTTGCATAATTTGTCCCAACATATTTTATTATTAGAATCGACCAACTTGTTTAATGTAAATCATTTAAACTTAAATTTATTTAAAAATTATTAGCACATGCACATTTTTCTGGAACATGCTGAAGTAATAATAATCAGACTGATTACAAAAGAACTTGTAATTATTAAATTTCGAAATCGATTGCAAAAGGGAATGAAAATTGTGACATTAGAATTAATTATTCAAGCTATATGCTTCTATCAATCAAGTCGTATGATTAAATTACAAAATCTCGCGAATTAAGCGATTGATATTTTTGCGTATATAATTAATCTTCAATCGGAAGCATTCAGTGATGAAGACGCATTGTACTTACATTAGATTTCTGCACCAAAATTTATAAGAAAATCCACAAGCAATATTCTTTACCGACTCTAGAAATTTTATGGCATTTCTATCTACAGTAGTTAAGCCTCTTTTAATATGAGTTGATTCCAAGTTAAGCTCTGATTTATGTGAAGATTTCATGAATCATATGATTTAATAATAATAATTCTAAACATTATAATTTGGAATACTGTAGCAGTGAAGTGTACAACGCAGTTAGCTACGAAATGCCTCGTGTACAGAAATGAGTTCAGTACTCAGCAAAACTCATATTCAAAATCAACCGTATGCATGAAGTAATTATTCGCTACAGTAGTTACAGACTAATTGCACGAACGAAATTCTACGAAAGATATTTAAACGAATTTATAAACGTATCTGCTATCATTTACCATATTTATAATCAATTTTTGAATATATTTTTAAAACATTAACAAAAAATGTGACCTAAACATTTTTTTTTCCTCTATAGAATAGGTACATTTAGCTACAATTGTAGACAAACTTTCGCGAACATGATTTGATTTATAGTTTGGTTTTAAATACATTGAAGTTTTAGGAATTACTAATAAAAATTACTTTATAATTTCGAACAAAAATTCAGTTCCTCTCTTATACATCAAACATATCTAGCTTCCACAATAATTTTGGTTCACAATAATCTTATAAAATTGCAAATTGCTAAATGAATTACTTACTTAAATTTAGAATTATTCTTGATGAGCTGTCCCTATTAACCTCAATGTTTCATGTTCAATTGTGTATCGTATCATGATCTAGGCTTACCTGTAACAAAATAGGTTTTATTAGAAATATTATATGATGTGAATTAATATTAATGATCATGGTTTAACAAGATTATGTTTATATAAATTTAATTTAATTTCAAAATATCTGTATAAACTTTTTAGATGTATGTAACGTTGTGAATATTTTGGTAGCTCATCTTATCAAGTTCTAAAATTGATCATTTCATATCTAATAAGCAGTTCATTAGAATTACATTTAATATTTTTTAGGATTAGGATTTTTAACCAATTCACTTTTGTAGTTCACTTCATATGCAGTGTATATTATACATATGTACAAATATATGCAGAAGTATAAATTTTTACTAAACGAATCCAAATAATTATAAAAAAATATTTTTGTTCACCATTGTTTTTTAAACATACGAATTCATTTACATTCCGGAGCGTGTCCGAGAAGGTAGAAAACATAAATCGATGATGATCGATGGTTTGTCCGAGCTCTTTAAGAACACAACGGATACATACAGTAAATATATCGTAAAAAGGGCTTATTTTACACTGAACATTTAGTACCGGACAAAATAATAAAAATTTTATTAAAAAAATCAAATTAAAAACTAAAATCTACTAGTTTATAATTTAAATAATAATTTCTTCATACTGTCTAATAAATATTAAAATTGAATGAAAAAAATCATTGCAAATAGGCAGTATCCAAATTCCTTGCATTTTAGATTTTTAATATTTTTAATATTTTTATAAGTCCTTTAATAAGTCATTGACTACGAGTGTAGTCTATAGGCGAATCCACATAGCTGCGCCAGTGTAAAGGTGTGTCGTCTCGCTTAAATAATACGTGTTAAATACAGTGTCCGGCATTAGGTGCCGTCCGGCGTTACGGGACTTCCCCCTAGAGTCCAGGATGAACTATTTCCGCATACGTTTGAATTTGTAGATTAAATAATTGCTGTTCAAAGTTCGATACAAATGTGGTGATGAGAATACAAACTGTGGTGTATTTTAATTCGATTTTATATAATTTTTCACAATGTGAAAAGATCCATCGGCGTGACAGCAGAAGACCTTCACGGCATTACTCCTTGGGCGAGACGATCACTCGATCGTGAACAAGCGTAATTAATACCATGGGCTTTTTTTCGTGAAAAAAGCCACACAACACCGATGCGTAACGCTATACACCTGAGATCTCTCAAGAGTGTGTTTCGTGTTTTTCATACCATTCCTTCTATTTTGTTTCAGGAATTTCTTAGCATACAAACATAAATATAACGCACGTGTGTCGAACCACAAGAACTTAGCTTCACTGTTCGCTGGGGGTAGTAATAATAGTCAGAGTGAATTTGCAAGTAACAGAACTATTGATTCACATGCAATATTATTGGTATTAGATTGTTTATTTTAGTTTATCTTCGTGCACTTATAAACTTACAAAATATTAATCAATATTAATGTAGAGTAGGACGGAGCGCAAAGGTCCAATTCGACTTTGATGAATTATATTGTAAAATATGAAACCAATTATAACACATCAAACAAAAAACCATCTGAGTATGTTTAGTAAAAGTCAGTTATTTTGCTGTTTTTCAAAAATTTGTTAATTTATCCCACAGTTAAAGTGGGACGATCCGGGGGAAACAGGGTCGATGTCTTATTTCATGGGCTATATATAAAAGATATATAGGTATTCAAATATAAAATTATAAAATATTTGTTGTAAACAATATTATAAAAATTAAGAAGATATTTCGTCAAAACGCATCGGATATTATTATAATCAAATTCAATAATGTTCTGAATTTTCATTTATACTATGTTATAAAACATAACCTCTATTTAGATACAAAATGACAAAATAATTTCAAACTGTTCACGACAAAAACCAGTGTGGACGAGACTGTAACCAAATTCATATTTAATAGTCTTTGGCAAAATGCAAATTAAATCCTCCTATAATTTTTCTATCCTATGTCCGAAGCCTTTTGAATTTTGACATTAAATAAGCGTTTAAAAATAATTTCTTTTCCAATGAGTTGAATGCAGAAGAGGCGTACATTTCACTTTAAGTATCGTCAGAGTGGAGTCCAGTAACGTCCGGTGCGCTTTATATGATAATGCATAGTCCAGTTTAGTTGGTCATTTGCATACTAGAAAACGCCCTGAATAGAAAATCTGGTCACAAAATGTAACAAAAACTTATTGCCGCAAAAACTTTTGGCTTAATGCTGCTTGACGTGAACTCTTAAAATTTAGTTCAAGAATTAAATAGGCCAAGGAAATATATTTAGTACAAAAATGTAGTTCAAGTGATGTGAAAACATAGCTAACATATATATAAATATACGACTATACGTACTCTTTCATCTCATATGATTATTACAAATTCATGTTTTTTTTTAAGTAATACGGTTACGACGAACTTATATAAATGCAAAAATCCTGGATCTGGATAAAAGCAAGAAAATTTCGTACAATTACTAAAAAGATACGTGCTTGGGATTGCGATTATGATTAAATCTCACACTCACGAATTCATGGAAATGTGCACATTTGTTTTCCAAATATATACAATGTTGGCATTCGGATGCTTGAACACATTGTAAGAGTACCAAAAAAAGAATTATAATCCGGAGCAGAAAGACGCGCCCAATATTTGGGAAGGGCAAATCCTTAGAGAAGCTTTTGTGAGGTGTTTTCAAAATATATTTCAGATTCTCTGAATGATATACTATAATAGGAGAATAATGCGCTTGTTAATGCTATACCTGTAAACATTTCTATACAAACATGTTTGTAATATAACCCCATGAAGATATAGGCTTACTTCTTACGCTTTTATATTCATTTTATCGTCTGGTCTCAGTAAGATTTTTTTTCATTAAAAATATTTTTGCCATCTAGAATGGATGTTTTGAAGTGTTGCTCAGAATGAGTGAAAAGATGATTTCAAAATGAAGGAAAAATGCAAATGTAACAATGAAGAAAAGGTTTATAAATTTGTCTTAATTTCTTTTTATTATGTGTTTTGTCCTTAGCTATATTATAACAAATATTCAAGTAATATTGAACATAAACAATTATAAATAAATAATAAAAATATGATCATTATTTAAAAATATCATTTATATTTTTTTTACATTAAACACTAAAGACATAAAAGGATGAAAGCTAGTTTTCTGATCGTGAGAAGAGCAATCGCCTGTATAAAATTAAATCAATTATTCAACATTTAATTAATAAAACACTTTAAAAAAGAAATTAACAAATTTTATTTTGATATAAGAAAATATTGATGTTTTTGTGTAATAATTAAAAAAAATGATAATGAATCTTTAAAAATAATTAGTGAAATATATATGTACTATGATGTCTTAAATCAGAAAATACAGCTTGAATAAGATACAGCATATGATGGGCATATATTTAAAAGAAATGAATGTTGAGTAAGTTATAGATTTTATATATGACAAGCAAAAAGTGAATATTATTTTGAAAATATTTACATTGCAATTACATTGAATGACTATTCAAGTTTTGATTGACTAAATAATAAAGATAAAAAGAAATAAGAACTATTGGAGTGCATGGCATCGTGCTTCAAAATAAATTGCTGGAACTTGGTACGAAACCCAAGAAAATTTACACAAAATGTGTACACATGATTAAAATTTCTATAAAATATCTGATAATTAGATGTACATATGGACATATGTATAAATATTTTTGATCGCCAAATGAATTTTTTTTAACTTATTTTTATTGTGAGTCCATAACCGCTGGACCTGCCTTCCCAAATATTTAATCAGTTTTTCATCTTGTCAATACAAGGAAAATGTTTTTGAGTTATTGAAATCGGACGCTCCGTTCTCTTAAAAACTGAGTTACCGTTCTTGGCTCTTTTTGCCCGTATTTTCGGAACGGCTAGACCTGCCTTTGCCAAAAACTAATCAGCACGTCTCCTTATCAATACAAATCGAATGTTTTTTTAATTATTCAAATCGGTTGATTCACGTTCCCGAAATTGTCTACGAAAATTTGTATCCGCACACATACAGACACATACATCCATTTTTTCTGAGGTATGCCAAAATGTTCAAGAACCTTTGAAACGTAAAGATATATAAAAATTTTCATTTTCGATTTTTTTGCGATTACTATAACTTACTCTACGGGAAGTTAAAAAAAAATAAATTGAATTTTATATAACCTATTTATTTTGGAATTAGTGCTTATAGTAACGACACAAAAAGCGTCATTGTACAGGCCAATTTCTTCAAAATTAAATTATGAAGAAAAAATCATACCGAAGAAAAAATTGTAATAATATTATTATAAGGCAACATATTACTCGGAGTCGCTTTTCGTGATACACAAACATTAAATGTTATATTATTATAAAATTAAGTTAAATCTGCCGAGTTTTAATAATATTCCCTTCCCTCCTTATATCTCGTAAACGAGCTAATTAAATGAGTGTCGGTTGAGAATCATATCTCATTATGAAGTACGTACAAAAGCAACAAAGAGAGGCCTCTCAACTTACACAAGTACCATCAGATACACATAGCCGAAAGCAAATGACTACTTACAGTCTTACAGACTTACAGGTGGATGCGAGAGATAAGGTGTTCTATCTCGGCTCGGAACTAGAGATATCATCGAGTCATTTGTAAAAGTCGAAATAATCACTACGTACTTTTCCAATGAAATATGAAGCATTGTTTTAAATTAATATTGGATATACTAATAGAAGACTATCGGGTCATTATTAATACAAGCAGTAATTCAAATTACTGAAGGATCTATATCATTTCTCTGAAGAGGTATATACATTTTTAGTTATAATTTATACACAAAATAATAGTGTAGTATATATAAAATATTACTAAATATAAAACAACTCTAAAAGAAAAATCCTTTTATAATTTATATTACCAAAAAATAAGAAATATAGATCTATTTAACACCGCAGCAGTTCAAATTACTAAAGAATCTATGTCATTTCTCTGAAGAACTCTATGAATTTTTAGTTACAATTTATACACAAAATAATAGTGTAGTAAACTTTATACGTAAAATTGTACAAAATATTTATGAAACAACTTTATAGGAAAGATCCTTTTATAATTTATATTACTAATAAATAAAATATCTAGATCTCTAACACTGCAGTGATATCAATCACTGACGAGATGAAAATGGAGGTTAGTTAATACTTCTTTAAAAATAGTTCATATTTTAGGATTTTAAAGACAGAAAATGGCATCAATACATATAAGAACAAAGTATCTTAAATATATAAAACAAACGAAAAGTTTAAATATAAATTAAGTATAATAGTGTCACTTTGTGACTGCAGTTAATAATTTATCATTAGTCGATATGGAAGGCTAAATTACATTTTATGAGCTTTTATTCATGTTATTGAACATGTAGCTTATATTATGTATTTATGTACGTAGTTATGGAATTTATTAAAACTCCTTCGATAAGTCAGGTTGTTGGGTTATAATTCAACCCTTGTGGCTGTGGACTGTATTAACACTGATTTGTTTGCATATTATGTATTTGTTGCAGTTCTAGTTACAATCACTGATTTGTTACTAAGTTATAATGAAAGAAGATTTATTTATTGTACATGCTTTTCGCGGACTTTACTTTTTGAAGTGAACAATTAGTCCATCCGCTACCTCCTCCAGGGGTAGCAACCATCCCGCGTAAAGCTCAATGCCATGAAGATTGTCACCTTCATGGCCAATATAATAAAACGAAAATACGTCCGAACATATTATGTAATATAAATTAGTCGTGTATATTAAAATAATTGATTTTTTGTTTTTAAGCAACTTATATTGTTAATACAGTAGTGAGACTATACTTTTCACATAATTGTCGAAGTAGTACTAAAATAAAAGTCATCATTGAAATTATGTATGAAAAAAAACGAATTATGTATAAATTGTAGATGTCAAGACTACCCTTCATTCTTTACTATATAAACTATAATTCAAAAAGGAGAAAGTTTATTTTCTGAAATTTGAAAAGTATTATAATTACTATATTTTTAGACTAATCTTTAGTTCATTTTATTAACGAGTTCACCAATTTTCGCGCTTCATTCATCATTTATCAAATAAAAAAAATTATAAAACGTATTCTCGTATCAAAAATTATATATTTTTATCAATTTTTCTCTTAAATTTTAAATGATTTCAATGACTAATACTTAAAAATGAAAGTAATGAAGTTTCCTTTCAGTGATTCAATTTAATTATATATAATTTCATATTAAATAATATTAATAAACCCAACTCTTAAATTCGTAGAACAAATCAGAATAAGGTTGTTGTTTTGATATGATTTACATATTATTTTATCATTTTTTCCATCACTAATTCAGACAGTCAGTAACGGCGGAATAAGACGAAAACGGATTTTCTAACGAAGAAAAAAGGTACTATGTATGCTAATGTGTTTACTCTGTATCATACATTTTATTTTAGGCTGCCAGATAAAGAAATGCTGTAGGTAAAGACCGAAAAAGAACATTTTAATGGGCGACACAAAATGTGTATTAAGAAAAGGGGCTTTTAATAGACTTAAATGTAATTATTCCATGGGAATAATGATACACCAAAGTGTTAGATTGCAATTTGTTACTTGTGGAAATAAATATTGTAGATATATGTAACTTATTTCTATACTCTAATATTTGACCAGATTTAATTATTATTAATATAGGTAAATAAAACCTATAAATGTTAATAAAAAAAATATTGTGATTACTGAACGAAAAGTAAAATCTATTCAAAAGGATATTAAGAAGTGTTAGGCTGGCTCCAGAAATAATAAAAATAGTTTACAAAGGTAATTAGTGAAGCCGGCAAAGATTCTTCACGCCTTGCAAGTTTGCCTTCCCCATTATAACTCATACTCAAATTAAGGATGATAATACTTGAAATATTCATAATAGTGGTAACTTAAAATCTCATTGTGCAATGTATAAGTTTACTAAAGTAAGTAAAGTGTTTGAACTAAAATTAAATAGTATAGTCGGGAAGTTTAATTTGTGTTCGGATTGTTCTGTTTGTTAATGGTTGTAGTTTTAAGGGATGTGAAATGAAGTGCAATTTTATCAAATTTTGAGATGGTTATACCAGGAATTAAGAATAACAAAAATTGTTGATAGTGCGATGGTGTTGTAAGAGGATAGATAAGTTTGTCAAAGGCGAAAAAAATTATTGTCTATAACATACCTGAATACTAAAAATCTCATTCCAAATGTGTTATGAGAAATTGAAAAACTGCTATTGCAATTATTAAATTATTTTAATCCCTGGCAATGAAATTATTAAGTTCGCCTTTCAATTTGAAAATTCTAGGAGGAAAATTAATATATTACGAGACATGAAAATGTACCAGAACATCAGAATAAATCAGAGTGTTTGCCAGTAGAAAACCAGCAGTAGAAGCAAATAACTCCAGGAGATCGCACATGCATATAATACTAGCAAGACGTGCATTTGACATTTTATTTCGGTTTCGATTGGCCTGTTTGTTATACGAAAGGAGCTTATCATTCGGGAAGCGACAAGATACTTTTGAATTTCACATAGGGAGAGAAGAGATCGAAGTTCGAGCCAGCTGAATACGAATATTCAGAATGGAATGTAGTGGCGCGTGTTTGCATGTGGATACTAAGGTCGCGTGAGTTGAATTTTGAGGCACTTCTTCGCGATTTTCCACAATCAGCGAAATATCCAGGGACTAACAAAAAAATCTTTTTGTAAACTAGTTTTTTGCATAGAGGAAACCACAGTTTCATAAAAAAAATAATAAAATATCACAAAGTAGGTCACTAAAATCGAATGAAAAAGTTGGACTGCACTCAAAGAATATATAAAGGTAAGTTATATTCTATGTAAGTAAAATTGTTTTTTTTTATTTATACACATTAATATTGTTAATTTACATTTTTACCACTATAAAACGTTATTTCAATTCTCTATATTTAAAAATATACACGAAAAAATTGTTTTATCAATTTCACAAATCAAATATGAATCTATCAGTAAGTACATATGATTCGTTGCACATATATGACACATTTATTAGAAAATTATTATATTTTTCCATACTATAAGCTACTTTAAAATGTATGCCATAAATTTCAGTTACAAAATAAACTACGGTTTATTTAGTGATAGAATTGATATATGAATAATAAATATTATTCATGTTACATTTAACTATAAATTTTCAAAAAGTCTAATTTGAATTTATAAATATTACCGAAAATTTAATCACACGGGTGCCAAACTTGAAAATTTCTGTCATCTAATTAACTGATAATATATCAAAATGAGCTTAATTTAAGATTTATATTGAATTAGTCTACCTTTTTAGTTATTAGTCTATCTCTTTCTTTTTTATTCTTGCTCTGTTTATATTTGCTTTTTAACTTTACTTTTTCTGTTTTTTCAAAATTGTAGAACCACTGATGACGTAGAATTTTACGTCGAAAAGTATGGAAAAATAAAGATGCTTTAAAAATCTTTATTTTTTACTTGATGTTACGCCCTTTAAGAAATTAATCATATGTATACATATATTAGGGTGGTCCTTAATATGGACATTATGGAATTTCCTTGCTTCCAAGGGCTTAAATGGTTCCAAATTCATAAAAAGGAATTCTCTGAAAGTTTAAGCTCTTAACATTGTATTTTAGATAAAGCGCAATTCAAACAAAGTTTTGTACGGAAATAGCATAAAAAAAATTTCAAAAATTTTGTAGAGCGTCGAATTTTCAATAAAAAATGACACGAATTTTCATTTTTAATTCTTTTTTCGCTAATCCCTAAAAATTCTTTTTTTCATTTTCAAATTTTTTTCCATATTTCCATACAAAATTTGATTGAATTGCGCACTATCCAAAAGTTGATATTAAGAGCTAAAACTTTCAGAGACTTGTTTTTTATCAATTTGGAACCATTTGAGCCCCTGGGAGCAAGGAAATTCGAAAATGACCATATTAAGGACCACCCTAATATATATATATATATATTACAAATGTATTCTGAGTGGATAATAGATATTAATTTGGAAATATGAACAAACAACACTCTTTTTGCACTAATTTATTAAATAATAATTTTCACAAACGTTTCGAGACTAGGTTTGTCTCATCATCAGTGTGTTATAATTAAAAAAAAATTTTTAAAATATGGAAATCTAAATTAGCATGTTGTGTTTTTCATTACACGTCGTTCACTGCACGTTGTTCTTTTAATACCAATGTCTTCGGTATTCGTATTCTCTCCTACTTGAAACCACTTGAAATTGTAAAGTCACTCAATGAGATAGGAAAAAAAGGATTAGGTTCCAGTTGAAAAATAGATGTCGTTAGGAGAAAAAATATTCTATGATGAGATGGTTTGTTTATAAGATTTGTTATACATTGTTGTAATTAAAAGTGTATGTACATCTATATATAAGCTACAAAGTATGAATGAGATTCAGGTATGTATCATGTAATATATTGGTATCTGTCCGTAAATTTACTGTGTTACTTGTATGGGCTATTAACATCGATTCTGCAATACTTCTTTTAAATAAATCTTGTTCATAATATAGAATGAGTGGATTATTGAAATCGAAACTATGGCTGTTAGAGATAGCGTGGTCTACAAGTGTACTTTTTTGTTGCAAAGCAAACAAAGTAAGAATAATAACATTCAACAAAAAAGTACACTTGTAGACCACGCTATCTCTAACAGCCATAGTTTCGATTTCAATAATCCACTCATTTTATATTATGAACAAGATTTATTTAAAAGAAGTATTGCAGAATCGATGTTAATAGCCCATACAAGTAACACAGTAAATTTACGGACAGATACCAATATATTACATGATACATACCTGAATCTCATTCATACTTTGTAGCTTATATATAGATGTACATACACTTTTAATTACAACAATGTATAACAAATCTTATAAACAAACCATCTCATCATAGAATATTTTTTCTCCTAACGACATCTATTTTTCAACTGGAACCTAATCCTTTTTTTCCTATCTCATTGAGTGACTTTACAATTTCAAGTGGTTTCAAGTAGGAGAGAATACGAATACCGAAGACATTGGTATTAAAAGAACAACGTGCAGTGAACGACGTGTAATGAAAAACACAACATGCTAATTTAGATTTCCATATTTTAAAAAATTTTTTTTAATTATAACACACTGATGATGAGACAAACCTAGTCTCGAAACGTTTGTGAAAATTATTATTTAATAAATTAGTGCAAAAAGAGTGTTGTTTGTTCATATTTCCAAATTAATATATATATATATATATATATATATATATATATATATCAATATATAAATATTGATATTGTAAAATGTGCTTTTTCTATGTGGCTTCAATTTCAGATGTATTTTTAGAATTGTTTTTCAGGAATATTTCACTTTTAAATCTCAGAAAAAAAGAAAAATATTTACAACGCTTTAACAAAATATATAAACTTTTTTGCCTGAGGGTGTGCAAATGTCTTATGAAATCAATCCCGTAACCGCTATTATAGTATCAAAAGGTTCTAAAAACCGAAAACTGTAGAGAAAATATTTATACATTTATCATATTTGATAGAACTAACAATAAGTTTTGCATTATACGAAAAATAACACAAAAACTCTCTTAACATCGTTTATTATTCACGCTGAAACCCTACGGCCGATATGGGAGGAAAATATATTTACTCAATCCGCGCGTATAACTTATTCGGAAGCATCTATCCGAGCATGACAACGCGAGATGGCTATATTGAAATTGATATTGAAATATAATAAATATAAAAATATCAAGCAAAATCGCGTCACGAGGTTTCATGTATATATTATCGTGATAGGAAGGATTCAAGGAGAAAACTCCTCTTACAATAAATAACGTATACGCAAGGTTATCAAATTTTATATCGTGGAAGTATATAGGAAGAAATATCGTTGTCGTATCCCACCGCGTAAGCGAATTTGTATATTATGGATATAAAATATTTTATGGATAAATTGAAATTATATAGATAAATAAAAATGTTATATGGATAATGAGGATCATCAGATTTAGGGCCAGCCGATAAAAACATTGACACAGGTAAGGAAAACTAGATATATTTTTATACGAGTATATGGAACTTTAATAATTCCTCCCTTCATTATGAAGATCATTTTATTGATCATTATTTGTTGAAGCATTTTTCCATGAGCAATATAATATTTATCCAGTGTACAAAGTCACTTGGAATTATAAATAATTAATCTAAGAGTCAAAATTGAATTGTCTTCCTAAATTGAATATATTTTCCAAAAACATAGAAACTAAATTAAATTAATGAAAAATTAATTTAAATGATCAATAACTAATTGGTATTGGTATTTTACCTTGAGGCAAGTTACATGAACTCCCGATATGTGTAAATAATCGACTTAATCAATAAAAAATAAATTAATTTATAAGTGATTAAAAGTATTTTGAGTGGATTTATTATACAGTATTGAAAACGAACGAACACGTTAACTGGGAGTATTTTCTTAAAGCTAATTTTCAAAAATCAATAATTTTTATAATTGAATCAGTTTCCATAGAACTTTAATGGTTTAGTATGTTCATTAAGACCACTCTATTGTTAAACCAAGTAAGTCGTCTAATTTCAATTTTAACAAACGTGAAAAAAACCACTCATTTTCTTAAACTTCGATGTTTTTTTACATTTAAACTATTTGTCGTTAGGCCGTAATATTTCAGTAAGTTCTATAAGACCATGATAAATATCGCCAAAAAAGTTCTATAAAAATCGGCTTAATTTTTTTTTCAACAGTTAATTACAACAAAACGGCTCGTTAGATTTGGGCCTAAAACTAATTAGTATAATTCCCAACTAATATCTTTCGTTTTTGATTTTTTAAAATGTATTCGGTAGTATGAGCTTAAATGTGGACGAAAAGTTCAACACTTTTTTCCAAATTACAAAGAAACGGCTCGGCAGATCGTTGCACAAAACTGAGAAACGATAATACTCATTGAGATACATGAAATGGCTTTTAAATTTCTAAAATCGGTTCAGCCGTTTTTGAGCAAACGTCGATTTACGGTAAAAAATTTGTTCACACACAGACATACGACATACACACAGGCATACAAGCTTTTTCCAAGGTTGGTCTCTTTCGATTCAGAATGGCTTGAAACGTCGAGAAAACATAAAATTAGCAAATCGGATTTTTTGATAAAAACATAAACTTCTCCTTCGGAAAGTTAATAATTTATGTTGCTGCTATAAATAAACTAAAATAAAATAAAATAAAAAACAGATACAAAATGATATCAAGTTGATGTACAAAAGAAGTAGGAACTATTAGTTTTTAATATATATTATAATAATTATTTATTTCAAACATATTGTACTGTTCATTTGATGATTCAAGAGCTACAAACGAATATATATTTTAGATAATATATCTTTTCATAATATCTTTTTGTAAGCAACAGAACTCTACATTTCATTGGTGTCAACAGTGGTTCCAACATTATTTTGGTCTCATTGAGGGTTCCTACATAAATTTGGTGGCAGCGGTAGGATCTCTACATATTTTCGTGTCATTGATGGTACCAACAGTATATGCGAATGTGAGCTTATACAATTTGAGAAATTCAAATCGGATCATAGGTGCATCCTATCGATCTCCACCGATACTAACGGAAATTTAATAGAAAGGCATATCTTTACTTTTACGGAATAGGCTAGTGCAGCGCATGGTAAGAAGGTCCACCACCTTCTTGGTCCACTACCATTGTCTCAAGAACAAGTATAGATTTTTTAAAAATATGTTGAAGTAGAGGGTGAAAAGCTGTCACCTGAATTTTTACGACATCGCCGTCAAGAGAAACAGCAGTTTCAAAAAATTCTAGATAAAGGTGATATACTGTGTGATCTTTGTAAAAAATGTGCCCATGGAGTTTGTATTGTACATCTCATTGATTAAATATTGTATCTATTGTTTTATCTCTATAAAATTAAGAATGAAACATTAGATCTGTTGCACCTTGGCTCTCCCTTTTTACCCGCCTATGAAGAAAAAAGGACTAGACAATCAAATTCAGAAGAAAGTTAAAATCAAAACATCTACAAATGGGAATTAACTGGGAATTTTAAAACATATTTCGAAAGTTAGTTTATGTGTTGAACATATTTTTAAACATATTTCGAAAGTTGGTTTATGTGTTGTGACATAGTTTATTAAGTTTAGACAGTATAATTGATGAAAATCAAATTAAACCTTTATGACCTTTTTTCAAAGGTTCATGTAGTTTAAAATTCAAATCATCAATAACATAAAAAATGAAAAATAACAAAAATTTGGCAACGAAATGTTATATATTAAAAGAGTACAGAATAATTAAAAAGTAATAACAAACATATAATAAACAATCTCAAAAATTGTGAATTACCAAACACGCGAATACATGTTCTAAAGAGTTTTCAAAGTACCTACAATGTCTAATAGATAATTCAGTAAAATTATAATTTTATGAACTTTTTTTCTGAAGCAAACTTCATACAACCTAATTTATACTTGAATCCTAGATCAAATTTTTCATTTTATTTAATTTTCCCTCGGTTCCATTTTATTTAAGCGCAAAATCTATCGATGTCTAACTCTACCAAACAAATTGAAGATATCAAGATATCAATATAATCGCGGGTTAGCTATAGTGTGCCCCAAAATATTCAACGCGTAGGTTCGAACGGCGAATCCCAAACAGGCAATATGTTCCTTCGTGTACAGAGTAAACTAGACACAATTGCATGTATGTTCAATTCTAGCAAGATGAGATTAGGATATCGCAGCATTTGGCTTTGTAACGTGACCCGGTTACGGTGTATGGTCCCACGGGGTAGCGCCAGATAGTAACAACAACGGCGGCATCCAACTCTCCCTGAGGTGTTTGCTTAGTCGCTACTACCTAGACTCTGTGGGGGTGGGTGGGCGATCTAAATATCGGTGTGTTGAGATTAAGATAATGGCATCGAATTTTGGATAAGTGAAATGTGGAAATCCGGGAACGATTGAATTTGATTAAATAGTAAGCGAGGTAAGCGAATAGGTGGAAGTCTCGTTTTGTAAAGAAATATTAAATGAAGATATGAATGTGATCATAAGGTCTTCAATCGTGTTTATTTTATTTGTTGTATACATAGCAATATATAAAATAAAGACTTTATTATATTATATCGGCAGCGAAAAAATAAAAAATACAAGCAGTCAATGAATGTATGTTAATTTTAATTACATGAAGTTCTTCCAACACAATTATTACATGTTGAGTGAAGTTGCGAAAACAATATTTGTTTAGGCGTTGTTTAACATAATACACTGTGTGAAGGAATATTATATAATTTATTAATCAGCAATTACTTCATTTCTCTAATGAAGGTTCTTTTCCACATGCTAATTACAATGACAAACCGATCATGTCATATTTGGAGTATGACTTTAATTGCATTATCGTTTTTAAATATTCTTCATATTTTTAATGCTATTATAACTATATAATTTATAATTTATCATTATATAAATGTGCATAATGGTTGACACTAATATGTGCATCACGAGTGTTACCATATTACTAATAAACATTATTCAAAATTGTTATATGATGTATTTATTTTTACTTAAATGCCATCTTGTACAGTAGCAAATAAGTTTTACTTCAATCGCGTGTGAACCTCAATAGATAATATAAAATTAATTTATCTATATATATGAAAATGGATGTATGGCTGTATGTCTGCTTATTCTCTACGAATTCATAAACTAAACATCCAATCGGCGTGAAAATTTTAAAATGCGTATATAAAAACCAGGCGATTCTAAATTTTCACTCTCTGAGTGACATTATAACTATTCGTAATAATTATTATGGTCACTGCATATTTTTTATCTCGATTTCTGAAGTTTTTGACTGAATTTTAATTCACATTTTTGAGCTTATAAAAAATGCTCAATTTTATATTAAAAAAATAATTTCATCAATGGTTGTCTAACTCTATCACTTATTTTTTAATGAATTGGATCAATTACCATAATTTTTTTTAAATGCGAGTTTGAATAATACATGCATGCAATTCTGAATTTTTACCTCCCTACCATAATTCCCTACCAATTTCATCAATCATTTTCAACCTGATTGATAACTGGTCAATTATCGTCTTCTTGTGAACGTTTTCCACTAAATTTCGATTCAAATTTTTGAAAGTTAATGAAAAAGAGTTAATTTACTATTGCCTAAGTAGTGAGAAATTGTGCACCAAAAATTAACATTTGCAAGATGAGGTTAAAATAGAGCATCTTATAAAATGAATATGAAATATATTTCCTCTACTAGAGTATAAGAACAAGGAATATAGTTCATATGCATAATATATTATTATCGATGGATGTTGCGTAGAACCGTAAGATGCTACCCAGTGCATGTTCCCAAGGTGGTTCTTAGGGTGGGTTTATTTCGCAAGAGACCACTAAAACTGTCGAAAGCAGTTTGTACCACTTAAGGGGTTAGGGGTACTTGGGATTTTTGAAAAATCGATTTTTATTTTTTTGCATTTCCATTAAGGGTAACATCTTGAAAATATTCTCTGAAAATTTCAAGTTGATCCGATGATTACTTTTTGAGTTATTGGACTCTTACCAGCGCGTTGACGCAAGTGGAGAGCTCGATACTGATACTCAAGATTATTCTCTCTCACCTCCTGATGTTTTAAAAGCGTTTAAACCGATTTACGACGATCTCAGCAATGATAATTTACTTTCAAGATGTGTAGTTCAAGATTGAATCCATAATCAGAAAAAATTAAAGACTTCAACCAACTAGTGTAAAAAATATGCCTAAAAACCGTGAATACTAGTTCTACTATCGTACAAATTGCTGAATGCATATACATAATCATTATTATTGATTATGGATACCCTAGGACCTAATTGTGGGTATAATTCCCATTGGTATGCTGAAAAATTGGATGCTGCACTTGTGAAAGTGGCTGATCAGCGCGCTAACGACAACACTCAGGAGGCCAGAATGCTTCGTAGGCAACAGCAAATGGAAATTTTGGAAACTTGCACAATGGCTGATGAACTATTATATGACCCAGAAATAGATGACTCGTTTTAAGTAATTCAATAATTCGAATTTCTGTACGTAAATCCAATGTGAAACTTTAAACGCGTTTTTCTCAAAACTATATTTTTTGAATCGGTGACCACTGTAACTCAAAAACCGCTTAGTAGATTTTAATGAAATTTATACAGATTTTAGAATACATAATAAACTCGTGCCTGATCGAAGGATTTTTATTTTTTCAAAAATTTGAATTTTTTAAGACCAATTAACTGTTGATTTTTTACCCAAAAATCTAGATTTTTTCTTTCTGATGCTGCCATTTTGTTAATTTTTGCAAAAAAAAGAAAACCTTCGATCCGGCCCGGGATTAACTATTCATAAAACTATTTTTTTAATTTGATTGACTTTAGATGAATTTCCAAGGAGTTATGATGGTCACCGCCAGGACCGTTTTTCAAAACAGGGTCAACAAAAACAGCTATAACTTTGGGAATATTGATTTTTTTTTTCTGAAATTTTTATTACATCAAGTCAAAACATTGTATAATAATGCTGTATTAATATTTTTGTAGAAAAACATCGTTTAATAACAAGAAAAAAATACTGAAAACACTCATTTTTTTGTGCCTGCAAGTACCCCTAACCCCTTAAACGATACAAAAGTTATACCTATTAATTGTATTTAATCGATTTGCACAACTGCAAATATCTGTATATCCATAATTAAATTTATTTTCATAATTATGGATAGTGACAATTGTAGTTTAGCCTTTTTAAAATAATTTTATCTTGAGTTTTGGAAATCACTCATAACGATTTCTATAAAATTGTATTTATTTCCTAATCGATTTATATTCATATAGCAATACAATATAACAAAGCATTTCAAGTTTTAAAAAAAATTGCATATATATTTTAAATATGTCATAAGATAGAGTTGGTCCAACTGCAATAAAATTCGTCCAAAAATAACAAGTCCGGGTAGATTTTGCACATCCATTATTATCTTCATGCAAAAACTATAAACCTAAAACAATCAAAGAAGATATCTGCAGAATAAATTACCCCTGAAATAACATTTACATAACCGGCGGAATTTTCCCAAAGTCTCAAAGCATTAATACGAGATTCACTTTTGTTACTCAAACAATAAGTTTAATTCGAACACACATCAGACCATGTTAATGTAAATAAAATAAACATACCCTAGAATAAGGGAACGGTGCCTTCGAGATTTAATATGGATGAATTATTTATTCGTTTATTATGGATGTTCATTATCATTATTCACAGTGACATGCATTAGATAAGCATTATTAAAGGAGCGAGGATGATTCAGCTTTAAAGAGGCATCCAATTTAATAATTTTCACTTTCATTAGACATGTTTTTCTAGTAACAAAGGTCCTGCTTCAACTCGTGTCTATGGTACATAGGAATAATAATGTTAAAGACTATAATTTATTTGAAATTAAAAAAAAATCTTTGTAAAATGAACTTGTTATAATAAGCACAAGAACTGGGTATTAACTATGAAAGTAGTTACCAATATACTGCCATGTCGTATTACATTCCTTGAAACAAATTAAGATTTCTTCTTTCCAATCATTGTGCAAAATTTACAATTGCTGCTCAACGCTCACAGAATTGCGCAAAACGTTTAATATCCATCGATTTGGCAAATGACACAGAAAGTCAGATGTCTTACGGAAAATATGTTATTTATCGCTTGATTTGGCATTTGTTCTCGGCAACGAATTTCAATTAATAAGTGTCATTAGTTTGAAGAGGGAAAGTTGGTTCATGATATTGCCTTTGTATTTCATAACAAGGTATGCCTGAACGCGCACAGCGGAGTCTTTAAGACATACTTTGATGAATATTTAAAGAGGCTGTACTGTAAGTATTATTCTGCAATATGTACACAACATGTAGCAGTTAGGCATGTTAATTTTCTTCTGGTCTTTAAATCTTAATTTGCTGTTAAAGAAATTTAACAACTTATGTCTCAAGACATTTGTTTAAGCAATTGCAACATATTGCTAAAAAATCTAATAATAAAAATAAACCAAGAGAACGCAATTGTAACAAAAATAGATGAAATTCACATACAATATAATTTATTTCTACTTTAGATCTTTTTATCAAAGTCAGAAACGTAACAAAGCTATTCTTGTTGAATGACATACTTTAGTGTATATAAAGGAAATAGAAAAAAAAATTTAACCCATATATTCAAATAGAATTTTCATCAATAGCAATAGTAAAAAAATATTAAAAATCATTCTATAAAAACAATGACAAAAGCACTCAACATGATAAAAGGACAAACCAAATATAATTGAAAAATACGACGCATATATATTTGATGCACTTTTTTCACTACTCATTGCATTTTTTTTCACATACACAAATGATATTTTATTTTAATTACTCGTTTTCAGAAATATTGCATTTTCTGTAATTTATTTTTATTAAAATACAACGTGAAATTAAAATATATTGGTACTAACTTATATTAGGTAGTGCAACAATAATATGAAAAAAATAAATATTAAATCTTTATTAAGGAAAAATATTTATCATAAATATATTCAAAATATTCGTATATTTTGAAATTACTGCAAATTGATATGAAGATAAACCCGTAACATACTGTTACCATAACATTTCTATTATATTGAAATTTTGCCCCAATCATAGTCTCCTCATAAAAAGGGGAGTTAGTACCTACTGATAGGTTGCGCTTCCGAGAAAAATGTTTATTTCTAGTTTAAGATATATAATAGAAAAGGCTTATAGAACTCATCACATAAATAATAAGAAAAATATAATAGAAAAAATTATAACTAACAGATTATTGATTAAACAATAATATATCAATCATAGATAAGAAAATAAAAAACGGGGGAATCAACTAAATAATTGCACATTACGACGCTAGAGGCGCTAGTGTTCCTAGAAGGTTGCAGAACTTTTTGCAAAAGGTTTAAATACCAGATAATTTTGGTTCAAGTGTATGCCGATGAGTTTAAACCCATTTCTATCTTTTATGTAACTAGCCTAATCTACAAACAGAAAAGAATCAGATAAAAAGATAAATGCAATTTCTTAATAATACGTATGATACACATGTTTAAACATAAATTATTTGATATATGAATGATATCACAAAAACATAATTAATAAAAACATAATTTCTTAGAAGTTTAGCCCCCCTGATTTCAATTCTTTGCAACTGTACAATTTCTATGAATTTACCGCTGTAATAATTATAATAAAATTATTATACTTCAATAAAAGATCTCAAAACACTATATGAACAATTAAATATGTATATTGTGTATTATAAGTAAAAAAAGAATTTGAAATAATTTAAAAATAATCATCATCTGCCACTTCCTATTGTATAATTAACAATAACCACATAAAAGCTCTTTTTGTACTAACTTCCTAACATAGATTAAACCAATGTACGACAATCAATCAGAAACATTGCAATAAGAATATACAACCTTTGACGACTTTTACATATAATGTCGGATAAAAGAGCCGAGACATATGTACTACAATTACTACAACGGGCCCGCTTGTGGGTCTTGAATAATCAATTCAAGTGGTGATTAAAACGAAACGTCTGATGTATGTTGTATAACATACTGGAGTTCAAATAGACAATACGACGCAGTTCAAACAACCGTTGCAGTAGCGTAGGAAGCGACGGCACTTGGATTCATCATATATGGGCAAAAGATATTTATGACAAATTGATAATGGCGAGTAATTGCAAAAGCGACCATAAATATCTATTAAATTTATTTATTGAAGTACTGCACATAATAAATTTTACCATGTAAGTTAATCAAAAGCTCTTGTATAATTAGATTTTAGATTTTTCATTGCAACTTCGAGATTTAGTAAATTTGTGTAAATTATTATAGGTAATATCATAAAAATGAAAGGCAGTATGTCGAACGACATATTAGTAAAATAATGTAATTTCAAACTCAAAAATTATAAAACATAAAAAATATTTGAAAAATATGAGAAAAGTAGAAATAAATGAAATTAAAAGGAAGACAAA
This sequence comes from Ctenocephalides felis, assembly GCF_003426905.1. Taxonomy (NCBI): domain Eukaryota; kingdom Metazoa; phylum Arthropoda; class Insecta; order Siphonaptera; family Pulicidae; genus Ctenocephalides; species Ctenocephalides felis. The sequence goes on along the minus strand of NW_020537324.1, from coordinate 19,522,138 downwards.
TAAATAACAATCATATTAGAAATAATAATTATTAGATATTAATCTAGTAAATAACTCAAATAAGTTAATTTAGTTACAATGTATATTCTTATTTTCAATCATTTAATAATTAATAAAAATTAAATAAAGAAGCACATACAACCCGCATCCACTTGCTCTACCGCACGTGCCGCGTTACCTTGAGTTCAGTTGTGTTACAATGCACAGCGAGCGAACAACACACAATATAGGAGGGCAATATGTGCTTTTTTAATTTCTCTTTTTATTAATTATTATTTAGTTTATGATGTTCTTTTATGATTATTAGTAGTTATGATATTCTTTTGCATAAGTTTAGAGTTCAATAAATTTATATAATTTTTTTTTGTGCTTTTCCTGGTTTGGTGCGTATATAATTTTTTCCTTTTTATATTTTTATACTTGATATTAACTGTTATTTATGTAATGTTTTTTTAGATTACTGAATGATGACACACAGTAAGTGTCGAAACGTTTATAAGAATAAAAAAAAATTCTATTTTAATCTTTTTTTTAATTCGATGATTGGGATGCAATATACCTCATATACCTGCAATATACTTTATATATATATATATATATATATATATATCAATAAACATATCTGTCCCCATTTTCTCTTGTTGTAATATGAAAGAGTATTTATGTATTGTTTTTACGTTGTCCATAAAATAGCACCATAAAATTCTCATCAAGAATTGTTTTTACACAGTCATATTTATTGAGAAAATAAAACCGCCGAAGATTTTTTATTCTTAAACTATAACAATAAGTTGCATTTGATTCTTTTGCGACGTACTCAAATTATTTTATGTTGAAATTTATAGGTTTCGTATGAAACATCCTTTTCACTTTTAAATGTTTCCTTTTCGAAGCGCTATTTTATGTACCGTGACATAAAATAGCACAAAGCACTTACACATGAAAATACTGTACGCTGTAAAACCGATATGTGCTGCATAAAATTCGTACGACTAAATAAAAATATCTGTTCTTTCGTGGAATTGTATAGTAAACAACTATGGCGTTTGTTGCTATTTGTATAATTTCGTGTCGTGAGCAACTTGATGTATGTATGTCGAACAAATTAAAATTGGGAACAACCACAATTTTATTTCACAAAAAATTTTACATAAATTAAGTTGATTCGAACTATTAAAATATTCAGCTTTTATTACAAAATCATTGCTCCATTTTCACATAAAAAATTCCAATACAAAATTCGAAGGATTGTTAGAATGCCCCTGCAAATCTTGTAATTTGACGCATGTATGTATGTCGAGCAAATTAAAAATGGGAATAGCCACAATTTTATTTCACAACAAATTCTACTTAAATTCAATTGATTTGAGTTGTTAAAATATTCAGCTTTTATTACAAAATCATTGCTCCATTTTCACATAAAAAATTCCACTACAAAATTCAAAAGATTGTTAGAACGCCCCTGCAAATCTTGCACTCTGCTATACATTTAATAATGCAGCGCGCTTAGACGCGGGTGTTTCAAACAAAACGGTCGGTCTATGTGCTCAACTCACAGTACACGAAGTAAATAGTAGAAGAGCCTTTGATATGAAAAATTTTCTAATATACAGAAATATTTCAAATAAGAAAATACATCCTTATTACCGCCCTCAAAACTACTCAATAACAAAAGAATATAGCTCTCAATTTTGGAATTACTTAGGGAAATAAATGATGATTGCAATCTACGTAAATTTCCATTCGAGGATTATAGTTTTCTAAAACTTCAAAATAGCAATCGCGATAAAAAATATATTCTTTACTAATGTTGTAATGTGCTTCCAACAAGGAGAATTAGAACAGCCATTAAAATAGTTACAACAATGATTTTATTATATTCTATGATTTACTACCGGTAGTATTTTAGTCATGTTTTACATAAGATTACATTGATAATAAAAAGTAAGTTTAATATATAATCATCACATGCCCAACTTGGATGTGATGCTAACCTTATGTTATAGAAAGAACTACTTTTTCCTTATTTTTAATTTAAATTAAATATAGGTGCATTTATTATACATATAGTGATAAGGAAAATTTTAGAGCCATTCTAGATTTGCTTTTGAACGAAGTTTAGATTTGAACATTCAATTGAGATTTAACCACATGATAAACCACGTGATAATCACCTTAGATAAGTGTTTTCGATCTGATATCTAGGAAATTAAACCCAAAACTGAAATAAAATCATTATGCATATTAAACGTATATTAGAAGTTACTTATACGTATTATTCAAATGTAAGAAGTAACACTCTTGAGTATTCTATTTTACTCATTATAGTAAATATGATTAATATTTACTATTTGAATTATGGAATGGGTTAAATCCATAATCAAAGAAAGAAAAAATATTATACTACTCAATCTAATTTATGTATATCTACAATTGAATTTGATCTTAATTGTGCTCATCAGTGTAATTTATATAAATTACCGTACTATTAGATGGCAAGTTATGAGAGCAAGGCTATGTTATGAAGAACTGTCCATACTACATATTGACAAAAGCCTTGTGGTTGCTGTGCAGTCAGGAGTTTCTCTCAGGTTGTAGATAGAAAACAAAACCTAAAAACCGCACAAATGCCAAAAAACGATGTTAGATAACAGGGTTTTTCTGACCCAGCTTCATAACATACAAGTGACGCTGCAGTTTATGTGTAAAACTGCCTGAATGCACAGCAAATGCATGACATTTTGACAATATTCAGTATGATTTAGTAGCATAATGTTTGGAAGTCAAAGCGTAACATGGGCTTGCTATAACATTGGTATGTTGTGAGGCAGAATCGGTATCAGAACCATATACTAGCTCTCGTCCTAGGACCCATCGCAACAAGAATATTCTCTCCTCCACTTCATGGCACGACATCGTTCGGCATGAAGGCGAATAACAAAACGTGACCGCAGAAAACGTAAAGGTAACGGTAACCAAAGTGTGAGACATAAACGCATATCTCACCAAAGCAGCCCTTTTCTGTATATTATCTTGAATATCCATCAAATCTTTGTGCAGATTTATAACAATCGATCTTGAATGTTCTCTTAAATGCGCCGGTAAAAATATCTTGTGCTTCCAATCACTTTATCAAACACCATAAAATGGAAAAAAAGAATTTTGGGAATTTATACAAAATAGCATAACAATTTTATTTTTATCTTATGAAGAAAAATTTACTTGTGTATAAAGATTTATATATTGATTGATTGCAATTACAAGAGTATAGCTTCTTCTAAATTATAATATGGATAGTTCTAAATCTAACAAGCATGTATTAGCTAAGTTATTTTTTCTACTAAGCATGCTGAAAAAATATGTATAGGTGAATTTACTATTTTATGATGAGAAAACTATTATAAATATTTTATAAAAATATTTCAATTATTTATAACTGTATTTCCACTGTATATACAATTTTGTTTATTTGTAGCTAATCAATATATTATTCATTATCTATTTCCAGGTATTTGGGAAGCAAAAATTATGTATCAATTAATAATCATCAATTATAAATAAATTGCATAAACGCACACGGTATTTGAATATTGGGAATTATTAGCTTTAATAAACATTGATTAAATGCTTCATATATGAGTTCAAAATATTAACAGTAATAGTTATCCAGGAATGTTAATAAATGTGAGCAAAATTGCAATAATTTAATTAGAGTATCAGATGAAAATTTGAGTGATGTTTTTTGTAATAAATATTGACTAAAACACCACGTGTTTCTAATTAGATTTAATTATTTAAAGCAAATAGCATCTGGTTTTGAATTGAAAATATATTAGCATCACATAGTCTAAAAAAAAAAACGATTAAACGAAACGCCTTTGAGTATCAATCAACATCATAAGCATTGGGTCTGAAACACTAATACTATTATGACTTGAAAAGTGATTTTAAGATTGATTGCCTAGAAATAATTGGTAGAATTTTTGATGATTAATGGTATAGAATCCAGGTATGGTGAGTTAAGTGATTTTAACGAATGCCTCGTAAGGCTTTGTTTCATGGTTTCTAAAAATACTGCTATTCATTGTTGAAGATAAAAAGCGTGAGCGTAGTAATTTTAAATTTGAAATAGTTACACAAAAGATTTAATTTAATGCCAGTTTTTCAATTTATGGATGTACTGTTTAAGCAATTTTAAATTGAACACAGTAATAAAAAAAACAATTTATCCAAACAATAAGTTCTCAAGAACTTATTTTTGAAGCCGTGCTATTAAATAAACACCAGCATTCAAAATAAATTATTTAAATTGTTGAATTTTGATTTGTGTATTGATCAATAAACGTACTTTTTAATCCATGTATTTTTTCTGACTAACATTTTGAGAATTGCACAAGGTGTGTATGAATTTAATCACTAACTGCCTGTAAACGTAGTATGTAAAATTGATTTATTGATTAATTAACTTTTTTTTATATATTGGTGTGTGAATTATTACTTAAAATAAATTTTAAAAATCTAAAACAATTTGTAGTATTTTGCACTATGATTTGAGGTAACTTTTATCACAAGCGTAAACAGCAAGATCCCATTTGCCAAGAAAGAATTTCGGTAAAAAGAACAATGAGCCAACCTGGACGTCTACTGAGAATTGCGGATATTTTGTACTTCGCGTCGGCGGCAACCTTATTGTTAGGGTTTGCCTAAAAAAAAAGTTTTGTGCACAAACATTGGCGGTTGTTTCCGGGACCGTTTCTAAAGGTGAAAAGGCGGCGCGCTATAATTGTGTTTATAAAACACATGCCATCGAAGGGCTAAAGTCGGTAACAGGGATGGACAATGACATAGCCTAAAAGAGCTACAAGTTATATGCCTTTTTTCTACACTGATATGTTTTGTTGACATTATAAAAGAACTAATGGTGCAAATTGCTGGAACTTCCCGTACCGTAATTAAACATCTAGGTACGGAACCCAAAAAAGTTACACAAAATGTGTACACATTATGAAAAACTCTAAAATATCTGATAATTTGAAGTGCAAAAGTCCAATAAACATTTTTGACTGCGAAATGACATTCTTCTAACTTATTTTTATTGAGAGTCCATAACCGCTGGACCTGTCTTCCTTTTAATCCTCCCATTTAATCGGGTCTTCTTGTCCATACAAGTAAAATGCTTTCTGTATTATTAAAATCGGACGCTCCGCTCCGTTCTCTTAAACTGAGTTACCGTTTTTGGCACTTTTTGCCCCGTATCTGCAGAATGGCTAGACCTGCCTTCGTCAAAAACTCATCAGTACGTCTCCCTATCAATACGAATCGAATGTTTTTTGAATTATTCTAATTAAAGTTTTGTGTTCCCAAAATCTTCGACGAAAATTTGTTTCCGCACACACAAACACACAAACACACACACACACACACATACATCCATTTTTTCTAAAGTATGCCAAAATGTTCAGAAACCTTTGAAGGGCTGCTTTGAAACGTAAAGATACATAAAAATTTTCATTTTCGATTTTTTGCGATTGCTATGACTTAATTTCGGAAGAAATTGATGCTCAATATGTAATTGCGGATGCACTTATGCCATTTATGAATGAGCAATTTATTAATGATTGTGATGCATATCAAGTTTTCGTTTTTTTCAACAAATAATACAGCATTCTAACATATGCACATATAGAATATATTTCGAATTTTAACCGTAAATGAAAAAAAATGCACATTATGCTCAAAATACAACAAACAGCTTATAGAACATGTACAGTAAAAGTTCTGATTGCTGTTGAAAGAATAAAAAAAATGCTCAAAATAACATTGTCATAGTGATACTTCTGCAAAACATATCAATGTAAATGTAGAGAATTTGCAACATTTATCGACATCACGTATGTGAATATAAACGAAAATGCTTACTTTATTTAATATTCATCAATCATTAAATTAATTGATGTATGTATCTTGTTTATTCTGACATTGTTCATACATTTTTTGTAAAATTCATCTTTTAAGCCAAAGGCTACCTATCCAACGCCACAATTTCACATACCCCAGCGTCACAACAAAAGGTTGGCACAGGTAGAACGGGCCAGGTGAATCGGCATCGTTACCGACAGGGTCGATTCGCATTTTATTTTATTAGTTCCGTGAATGGACTCGTGAATTTATTTAGATAGGAACGGCAGATAAGTTGGAGGTCTTTGGATAATGTGTTAAAAATTAATTATGAGAAATATAAAATAGATTTATACATATTTAAATAGTTGAAAAGTAAAAAAACTTAATTACTGGGGCTGCGAATATGGAACTATCAAAAATAAATTGATGGTAATAATATATATATATATATATAATATATATATATATACATATATATGTATGTATGTATGTATGTATGTTATAAGAATGCACTGAAAAAATAACGCTATGGCGATCGTAACAATTAACCAGAAGTCAAAAATAAACCTTTCACGGTTTATTAGTTGATTAAAAAGATACAAACAAACTAACTATATTAGCAGGCCATAAAAACCGCATTAAAACAATTTAAACCACATTTAATAGAATTAATTGAATTGAACCGCCTGTTTCCGTCGGAGCATTTTCGTGTTACGCACAACTCCAATATAAAACTAAGGACTAATAACAATAAATTTTAATTCATTTACAACATTTACGGTTTACGAACACTACGGTTGCTGATACAATAAAGTTAACACACATGTTAACGATTCGTTTGCGTTTTTGCGTAGAAGTTTCTCGGGTAGCCTAAACAAGCATTTCCATAATCAACCTATAATAACACTTGGAATGTTATAATATCAGATGGGTTTTCAAAATGTTCGTCTAGGGAAGTGGACATAGCAATTTAATAAGAAAATAACGATGATGTTAAATAATAGATCTAATCATTCGGATTGATTTATATAAGTGGCAATTCTTATGCTTTATTTCAAACATTACTGTAACTTTACAAAAACAAATTTGGATATTGATAGACCTAAGAGAATATCATCAGCATATAAATCCATTTGGTATATGAATTTATAGATATTCTTTGATATATTAGCAATAATTTCTTTTCTCCAACAATTCATGTATCAGCATAGATCAATATTTTGTAATTTGAACAATCCTAATTTTGAAAACTGGGGTATCAGTCCAGAAAAAGTTTTGTTACTATGTAGCAAAAAATAGTGATAGTTCTTTGGTTTTAACAGTTTCTAATTCATATGCTTTTGACTCCATTTCTTTATAGTACATGCTATCTCCAAAAAAAGGACTTGAATACAGGTAACCCTCTTATAACACGGTACTTTTAGAGCACAGGTTCGCCATAACACGGTTTTAGAATTGAGTAAAACCCTAATAAAATAAAAAATATAGTAAAATTTATAAAAATCAAACATTTAATCTAAAATTAGTAAAATCGCTGTACAATAGCTCAATAAATATGAAACTAATGCAAAAGTTAACTATTTTAATAATTATTATTCGAGCGCGTACGTACTAGGCTTATCCAAACAATTAGTCAAAGATCCTTTGAATAAAATGAGCAGAAAATTTTAATAAAGAGAACTTTGCATGTGGTAAATATATAAATATCTTTTTGCTAGAAGCAAGTAATCACAAATAAAAAATAATGCACGAATCTAGAGGTAGTACAGAAAGCTGCTTAGTTGAGGATATATTGCAAAAAAAAGATAGTGTTGGATAGCACTTACCATTTAATTAGGACGAAAAAATTATAATTGACGTAATGTATACTACTTCTTTAAAAAATTAATAAATGTAAGAATATTTATGATAAAATCATAATATGTAAGATTTTTTTTTTAATTCATCGAACGTAACCCTGTTTCTGTACTAGTTTTTGTCCTGAATAACACGGATTTGCAGAACACGCTACTTCTTAGGAACAAAACTACCGTGTTATGCGGGGTTTACCTGTACTTGTTGATTAGAGCTATATTACTGGCATGTAATGCATATTAACAATACATACTGTTCTATGTATCAGCAATATTTTATCCTTTTCATCTATCACCATAGCCCAATATTTTCTAACCTTAATTATGTAAACTGCAGCATCTGCCTATTCATTCAAAATTAATTAGCGGAAAAGGTTCTGTTCCTCTGTAATAGCAAATAGTGGTCGTTCTTTGGTTTCAAACTCGGCGCTGCAGGGAAAAAAGATACGAATCGTGTTACGTAAATGTGGTTAATTGTTGCCTGCGGCATCAACAGACCCCTCCGCTGCGCTGAGAGACCTAGGACTCGGTTCTCGGATCCACCGATTGTTATCCTTGTCAAAAGGCCAGGTACATGCCATTGCTTAGGACGCCGTACACCGTACAGTCATCTGCATAATGCGTTTTATAAATGCAAAAAAATCTCTTGCTCATATTTTAAACATAGCTTTTGAGCAGTGAACGTTTCCAACCGCAATTAAGTACAGACCGTAATTGAATAATGAGTCCATTTAAAATTACTTATGTGAAATCTATTTTACGTTGAAAATAAGCATAATGGTGAATATTTGTAGAATTATGTGAATAATATACAAGCAGTAGTGAAGAACACACATTTTTGATATATACATATATTATAATTCTATTTTATATGTTGAAGAATATTCTGAAAGTCATGATTTTAACTTTGCCACGAAGAACTCGCATTTGACAAATCTCTCGCTTAGAGTTTTACGAAACAGCAGATATATATTATACATATACCCAAAAAGCAGTAGATTTTTATTCAAAATAGTGTGAATAAGAACACAAAAAACAATCAATATATATGAAGTTGTGTCTATATATGTTCACATATATATTTGTGACTCGAGTTAAGGACATTTAGTAACTCTGATAATTAACAATTGTTAACTAGAAAAAAAACTCATCAGTGGTTGATTTTTGCGAATTTCAAAAATTGAAAATTAAATTCAATATTGTGTTATAAGAACTAAGTTATTTCAATTCTCGACAGATATCAATGTTGACTTATTTATTAGATGAAGTGATAATTTTCTTTTCAATCTTTTAAGGTAGTTTCCTGTTGCTAAGAAATTGGTTACTAAATTCAGAAGACTTTTTTTATTAACAGTTTATGTTATTACATCTTTTATAATAGGCATGTTCGTATCTAGATGAATCAGCTGAAAATTGAAAATTTTGAAAAGTCGTTAAGTGGCAAAAGCGACTGAACTGCGGATTGATTTCAAGCAGTAGCGACTTTGGTTTTCATTTGGTACTGTAGATAGCAATAAGTTTTCAAGTAAAAACAGCCTTGATCCAGCATTACTTCGCAGAGATGAGATAACCGTTTGGGTCGTCATCTGTAAAACCGATGTAGTATTAAGTGAAATTAGCCCAACAGCTTATAGGACCTTTAAATTCTGATTGCTGTTCAAAAAACAATAACAAAAAAAGTTGGTTTTATGTGCACTACCCCATAATTGCATGCCGTAGCACCTTAATTGGCTCATTACATCCTTTATAGTATGTGTGCTCATCCAGAAGAATCAGTCAGTTAGAAACATGTTTTGATGCTCCTATTGCAATTTTGAGAAATTTGTTCTCAAATGCCATAGCACCAAATTGGCTTAAGTAGGGATTTGTATAAAAAGCAGCTATTGTATAGGCTGGGTTTGGATGGTACAGACACTAAAATTTGTGTTTTTGCAACGTGAGTTCCTCTGCCTAGATATGAAAAGGCATATGATCAAACACTAAAAGGGTATATATACATAACATATCAAAGATTTCACGAATTTAATTCGCTATCGTTATACTCAAAGGTAAATAATAATTTTAATGTTTATTTCTACATAACCTGGCAGAAAATTTAAATCGTTTAATTAAAATGGCGTCTAAAAAGCGCCAGTTCGTGTTTCGTAGCATACGGATTCGTAATTCGCTTTCCAACAGCAATCAGGGGGAACTAACTGAGGGAATGTTCTCTATTCGAAATCCATTATGCGCGAGAATTCGTGGAGACCGTTTAATCTAATCAGTTCCTCGCGCGGGTTAAAGGACTGATTAAAAGTTAGATACAAGTTTGTTCGCATAGAGACTTTCCACGGCTTTTATTATTCAGCAAGTCTATATTAGTTTACACAAGTATAGGACTAAGAACCCGCCACAGGCGAGTAGGTCGAATAAATTTCAAATCCGTAAACGACGATTTAGAGAACTTGATGCATTAATGATACGAGGAAGAATGTGGCGTTTATATTCCGCCATTAGGCATAAGTATACATATAAATAATGAACGATGTTTAATTGACTTTTATTGTACGTGCTTATATATGAACTCATGTTTGTGGTGATGCCAACCATCTGTTCGCGTGGGCCTGGACTTCATATAAGATTTATCTAGTTAATAATTACTTTATTCTAAACTAGTGGGGTGCATGGTATCGCGCCTTAAGGCAAATTGCTGGTACTTCCCGTACAGTAATTAAAAATCTTCGTACGGAACACAAAAAAATTACATAAAATGTGAACATATTATTAAAATCTCTATAAAATATCTGATAATTTGATGTACATATGTCTAATAAACATTTTTCATCGCAAAACGACATTTTTTAAACTTATTTTTATTGAGAATCCATAACTGCTGGACCTGCCTTCCCAAAAATTTAATCAGTTCATCTTGTCAATACAAGTAAAATGTTTTTTGAATTATTAAAACCGGACGCTCCATTCTCTTAAAAACTGAGTTACCGTTTTTGGCACTTTTTGCCCGTATCTTCGGAATGGCTAGACCTGCCTTCGCCAAAAACTAATCAGCACGTCTCCTTATCAATACGAATCGAATGTTTTTTGAATTATTCAAATCGGTTGATCGGTGTTCCCGAAATCGTTGACGAAAATTTGTATTCGCACACACACACCCACATACATCAATTTGTCTAAGGTATGCCAAAATGTTGAGAAACCTCTGAAACGTAAAGATATATAAATTTTCATTTTCGATTTTTTGCGATTACTATAACTCATCCTACAAGAAATTAAAAAATCAATGGATGCTGATAAATTAACACATTGCTAATTTTTTTTTAGAATTATTTGAATCGTAATGTCATTTCCATTTAAGTGAGAATGAATTAACTATAATATGGATGATGTAGCTTAAGGGGGCGTCCCCCCTTTAATCACGTGAGAGTTAAAAGGGGAGAGAGGGTTTAAAAATAATCACGATTAACCACGTTGAGGTAGGGAGGTCTAGTAAAATATAATGTGTATTTATTTTTTACCTGCATTTAAAAAAATGTAAATTTTTTTTAGAATATTTAAAAAATATCACTATTTTTTCTAGATACTAAAAATACACGTGTTGTTTGGTAGGGGAGGGGGGATAATTTTGAATATCACCAAGAGGGAGGAATAAGGCCAAAAATCCTTAAAAAGTGACGCGCCCTAATATGTAATGTAGTGAGTTTTATATGCCAAAAGTTTCTGATAAAAATAATGCAATTACCTTTTGGTTTATTAATTGATATAAAATTTATAACAATTAACATACTATTTTCAATCCAATTTATTCGCTGACAAAATTGTTAATCGAAATTATGTACGCAGAAAATACTCACCACACCAGATTAATGAAAATGGAATTTATAATTATTAATTGAATATTATGATTCGTATTCATAAATTCACAATATTTACTCTGTTTATGAATATTCGACGTGACAGGAATGAAATCGGCAGGAGAACCGATTTGTAATGAATTTATAACAAAGACCTCGATAATGAAACAAACGAATGATCGAGTGTTGAAGTGTTGGAGTATATGAACCTACTTTTCTTCTGCAAAAAGGTATCAAGACAGGGTTGAAATAAAAATGAATTTTGTTCGAAAAGCCAATTTTTTGCTTTCTAAAACAAAATTGCTGGTGTAAAAAATTGAAGTATTTGCAATTGATATTAAAAAATGTACGTATTGTTATTAGTTGATTTTCAGATACATCCAGAAAAACTCATTTATTGAAAGCCAACACGATCGAAAATTTTGTTTTTTTTTTAATCGATACTTTGCTCCATATACAAATTACAAAAGTTATGAAGAGCAGTTATTAAAACAGCGGAAATAAAAAATCACAAATAAAAGTAGCCAATAATAAAACGAATGATGAATTCAAGATGTCCACAGCATTCTAACCTTAGTGGTATTTATGCTCACGTTTGTAATTTTCCATTGTTTTAAAATAATGAATTGCTTTTTATAATATACCTGATGATTTTATTACATTAATTATTGAAATAAAAATGAGAAAGAAAAGATATACATTATTATAAGCTAATTTCCAAAATGATCCACTAAAATATCATGGATTAGCCGACATGATTGAAAATATTCTATTGATCAGAATTATTTTTTTAATTTCCTATGTTGCTCCTGATGAAAATTAGAACTATGAAGAATGAAATTTTAAATTGAGAGATATATGAATAGTAATCAGCAAATATTAAAATTCAAATAATAAATTGGAAAAATGTCCATCGCATTAATTGATAATCCTAATGGTTAATTTATGCCAAAGTTTGCCATTACCAATTATTTCAAATATGCTTGATTAAAATGTGCCAGATCTGATGATCTGTTTTATATTATTATTTAATGAAAATAGTAGAAAGAAGAGATTGGCATCTTATTAAGATTAAAGTACTGGTTCGCATTATATGAGAAGCTTCATAATATGCATCTCTTAATCTTACAAGAATATGAACTGCCTTATATTTCTCAAGTCAGATGAGGACATGACAGGGTAAACTTTAATAATAATATGAAAAAAATAATTAAAGGTCAAGTGGAACATTTAAACCAATTATCGTCAAACATTTTTTTAAACTGAATATACAAAACCTGCTCAAATGAATTGGATTTTTTCTGTCAGACCCTGCATAATACGAACGCGTGAAATTACAAAACAACGCCCGTACAAACTACACTTCTGGACGTGTTTATATCGTGTAACAAATTCAAAATAATACATACGCGATATGCAGCTGCTACTGAAACAATGTTTTGTATGGAATTATCACGAAGGCAATACGATATTCTGAGCGCAGTTGTATAAATATTTCGGCGAGAAAAGAGAGATCCGCAAAATGATTGAGATTTCACGGTTCGCGAGAAGCACTTGTTAATATGAAGATTTTTTTATGTGCTGTGTTTGTGGGTCAAAATGTAAGAAAGCAAATGGAATCGTATATAGTAAATTAACAAATAAAATGAGGTATGTGGATAATGAGGTAACAAATAAATAGGGGCGCGAAAAGATGGCTTACTACAAAGG
>NW_020537324.1:19437132-19507826 GCF_003426905.1 Ctenocephalides felis | reverse complement strand
GCGATAAGTAAACATTATTTTGATGATATTTACATTATAATTACATTGAATGTCTCTATAAGTCTTGATTGGCAAAATAATAAAGATGAACAGAAATAAAAACTAGTGGTGTGCATGGCATCGTGCCTAAAGGCAAATTGCTGGAACTTTCCATACCGTAATTAAAAATCCTGGTACAGAACCCAAAAAAATGTGTACACATTATTAAAATCTCTATAAAATATCTGATAATTTGATGTGCATCTGTCCAATAAACATTTTTGATCGATAAATGACATTTTTTTAACTTATTTTTATTGATACTCCATAACCGTTGGACCTGCCTTCCCAAAAATTTAATCAGTTCTTCATCTTGTCAATACAAGTAAAATGTCATTTGAATTATTAAAATCGGACGCTCCGTTCTCTTAAAAACGGAGTCACCGTTTTTGGCACTTTTTGCCCCGTATCTTCGGAACCGCCAGATCTGCCTTCGCCAAACACTAATCAGCACGTCTCCTTATCAATACGAATCGAATGTTTTTTTAATTATTCAAATCGGTTGATGCTTGTTCCCGAGATCGGTATCGGTATATTTGTATCCGTACACACACACATACATTCATTTTTTCTAAGATATGTCAAAATTTTCAAAAACCTTTGAAACGTAAAGATCTATAAAAATTTTCATTTTAGATTATTTTGCGATAACTATAATATACTCTACGGGAAGTTAAAAAATTACATTAAATTTTATATGACCTATTTATTTTTGAATTCGTACTTATAGTAAAGACACAAAAAGCATCACTGTACAGACCAATTTCTTCAAAATTAAATTATGAAGAAAAAAATCATACCGAAGAAAAAATTGTAATATTATCATTACTATAAGACAACATATTATTCGGAGTCGCTTTTCGTGATACACAAACATTAAATGTTATATTATTATAAAATTAAGTTAAATCTGGCGAGTTTTAATAATATTCCCTTCCCTCCTTATATCTCGTAAACGAGCTAATTAAATGAGTGTCGGTTGAGAATCATATCTCATTATGAAGTACGTACAAAAGCAACAAAGAGAGGCCTCTCAACTTACGCAAGTACCATCAGATACATATAGCCGAAAGCAAATGACTACTTACAGTCTTACAGACTTACAGGTGGATCCGAGAGATAAGGTGTTCTATCTCGGCTCGGAACTAGAGATATCATCGAGTCATTTGTAAAAGTCGAAATAATCACTACGTACTTTTCCATTGAAATATGAGGCATTGTTTTAAATTAATATTGGATATACTAATAGAAGACTATTGGTTCATTATTAATATAGTCAGTAGTTCAAATAACTAAAGGATCTATATCATTTCTCTGAAAAGGTATATACATTTTTAGTTAAGTTATACACAAAATAATAGTGTAGTATATGTAAAATATTACTAAATATTTATAAAATAACTCTAAAAGAAAAACCCTTTTAAAATTTATATTACCAAAAAATAAAAAATAAAGACCTATTTAACACCGCAGTGATATCGATCTGAAGAGATGAAAATGGGGGTTAATACTTCTTTGAAAATAGTTTATATTTTAAGATTTTAAAGACAAGTAAATGATACCAAATACAAGAACAACATAAATCAAATATAAAAGAAACGCAAAGATTAAATATAAATTAAGTATAATAGAGTCAGTTTGTGTCTGCAGTTAAATCATAAGTCGATATGAAACGCTAAATTATATGATGAGCTTTTATTCATGTTATTGAACATGTAGCTTATATTATGTATTTATGTACGTAGTTACAGAATTTATTAAAACTCTCCTTCGATAACTCAGGTTGTTGGGTTTTAATTTAACCCTTGTAGCTGTGGACTATATTAACATTGATTTGTTTGTATATTATGTATTTGTTGCAGTTCTAATTACAATCACTGATTTGTTACTAAGTTATATTGAAAGAAGATATAATTATTGGTTATTTATTATACATGTTGTTTTGCGGACTTTACTTTTTGAAGTAAACAATTAGTCCAATTGAAACTATCCGCCATCCCCTCTAACAGGGGTAGCAACCATCCCGCGTAAAGCTTAATGCCATGAAGATTGTCACCTTCATGGCCGATATAATAGAACGAAAATACGTCCCAACATATTATGTAATATAAATTAGTCGTGTATATTAAAATAATTAGTTTTTTGTTTTTATGTAACGTATATTATTAATACAGTATAGAGACTATACTTTTCACATAATTGTCGAAGTAGTATTAAAATAAAAGTCATTATTGAAATCATGTATGAAAAAAAAACGAATTATGTATAAATTGTAGATGTCAAGACTACCCTTCATTCTTTACTATATAAACTATAATTCAAAAAGGAGAAAGTTTATTTTCTAAAATTTGAAAAGTATTATTTTTACTATATTTTTAGAATAATCTTTAGTTAATGTAGTTCACCAATTTCCGCGCTTCATTCATCATTTAGCAAAAAAAAATATATAAAACGTATTCTGGTATTATTAAATATTGTATGTTTTTATCTGTTTTTGTCCTAAATTTTAAGTGATTCTATCGACTAATACTAAATATTTATATAATATTCAAATGTGTATACCTAAAGTTCATGAGAAAATGATAGTGAAAATGAAAGTAATGAAGTTTACTTTCAATCCTAAAGATTGAAAGTCCAAGATTTGGTGATTCAATTTAATTATACATAATTTCACATTAAATAATAGTAATAAACAAAACCCTAAAATTCGTAAAACAAATGAAGTAAAATAAGGCGGTTGTTTTGATATGATTTACATATTATTTTATCATTTTTTCCATCACTAATTCAGACAGTCAGTAACGGCGGAATAAGACGAAAACGGATTTTCTAACGAAGAAAAAAGGTACTATGTATGCTAATGTGTTTACTCTGTATCATACATTTTATTTTAGGCTGCCAGATAAAGAAATGCTGTAGGTAAAGACCGAAAAAGAACATTTTAATGGGCGACACAAAATGTGTATTAGGAAAAGGGACTTTTAATAGACTTAAATGTAATTATTCCATGGGAATAACAATGATGCAGGAAAGTGTTAGATTGCAATTTGTTAATTATGGAAATAAATATTGTAGATATATGTAACTTATTTCTTTAATTATTATTAATATAGGTAAATTTTTACAATAAATGTTAATGAAAAAAAATTATTGTGATTACTGGCCATAAAGTAAAATCTATTCAAAGGGATATTAAGAAGTGTTAGGCTGGCTCCAGAAATAATAAAAATAGTTTACAAAGGCAATTAGTAAAGCCGGCAAAGATTCTTCACGCCTTGCAAGTTTGTCTTCCCCATTATAACTCATACTCAAATTAAGGATGATAATGCTTGAAATATTCATAATAGTGGTAACTGAAAATCTCATTGTGCAATGTATAAGTTTACTAAAGTAAGTAAAGTGTTTGAACTAAAATTAAATAGTATAGTCGGAAAGTTTAATTTGTGTTCGGATTGTTCTGTTTGTTAATGGTTGTAGTTTTAGGGGATGTAAAATGAAGTGCAATTTTATCAAATTTTGAAATGGTTATACCTGGAACTAACAAAAATTGTTGATAGTTGTAAGAGGACAGATAAGTTTGTTAAAACCGTCTAGAACATACCTAAAAACTAAAAACCTGATTAAAACGGTGCTATGAGAAATTGACAAACTGCTATTGCAATTATTAAATTGAAAAGATTCCTTTCCAAAATTGAATTCTATAAAGAAAATTAATGTATTACGGGACATTAAAATGTACCAGAACATCAGAAGAAATCAGAGTGTTTGCCAGTAGAAAACCAGCAGTAGAAGCAAATAACTCCAGGAGATCGCACATGCATATAATACTAGCAAGACGTGCATTTGACATTTTATTTCGGTTTCGATTGGCCTGTTTTGTTATACGAAAGGAGCTTATCATTCGGGAAGCGACAAGATACTTTTGAATTTCACATAGGGAGAGAAGAGATCGAAGTTCGAGCCAGCTGAATACGAATATTCAGAATGGAATGTAGTGGCGCGTGTTTGCATGTGGATACTAAGGTCGCGTGAGTTGAATTTTTAGGCACTTCTTCGCGATTTTCCACAATCAGCGAAATATCCAGGGACTAACAAAAAAATCTTTTTGTAAACTAAGTTTTTGCATAGAGGAAGCCATAGTTCCATAAAAAAAACAGAATAAAATATCACAAAGTAGGTCACCAAAATCGAATGAAAATGTTGGACTGCAGTCAAAGAATATATAAAGGTAAGTTATATCTATGTAAGTAAAATTTCGTTTTTTTTATTTATATACATTAATATTGTTGAGGATAAATGTGAACCATTTTTACCACTATAAAACACATTTATTTCAATTCTCTATATTTAAACATGTACACTGAACAATAGTTTTATCAATTTTACAAAGTAAATATTAATCTATCAGAAAGTACATATGATTCTTTGCGCATATATAACATGATAGATATAACAATAATTTACAATAATTTTCCATAATATCACGAAATAAGCTACGATGTACTCAATAATAGAATTCATATAAAAACAATTACTGATATTATATATAAGTGAATTTTCAAAAATTCAATTTCGAATCGAATTTTTTTTAATAAATTTTATGTTTTAGGGATCATATCAAAAATTCTACTACATGGGTGCCAAACTTGAAGATTTCTATAATCTAATTAACTATTTAATATATTAAAATAAGCTTAATTTAAAATTCGGATATGATTTGTCTGTCTTTTTAGTTAAATCTCTTTCTTTTTTATTTTAGCTCTGTTTTAGTAGCTTGCTCTTTTTTATTCTTGCTCTATATTTAGTATTTAACGTTTTTTTATGTTTTTTTCAAAATTGTAACCGATGACGTATAGAATTTTACTTCAAAATGTATGGAAAAATAAGGAAGTTTCAAAAATCTATTTTTTACTTTATGCTACCATATCACTAAACATTTGTTAAAACACTCGATTTTTTTGGAGGATATTTGTATATGTTACGACTACACAAGACTTAAACACACTGATTGTGTTTTTAACAAAAAAATATTAGTGACATGGATATATAAATTATTACAGAATAAACCTGATGATGGAACGTACCTAGTTCCGAAACGTCGTTATTAAACATCTTCAAAAAAGAAATTGTTTTTTTATTATTGGATTTACTGTTCGGAAAAGAAACAATCAATATATTGAAAAAATCCAGGACTTATCTATTGAATATATATATATATATATATATATATATATATATGCGTGTGTATATAAATATGTATATGTATATATAAATCTCAATATAAATACCACGTGATTGTAAAAATATGCTTTTTGTATGTGCCTTCATTTTGAGATGTATTTTTAGACATATTTTTCAAGAATATTTTACTTTTAAATCTCAGAAAAAAAGAAAAATATTTACGACGCTTTAACAAAATATATAAACTTTTTTGCCTGAGGGTGAGCAAATTTCATAAGAAGTCAATACCGCAGCCGCTATTATAGTATCAAAAGGTTCTAAAAACCGAAAACTGTAGAGAAAATATTTATACATTTATCATATTTGATAGAACTAACAATAAGTTTTGCATTATACGAAAAATAACACAAAAACTCTCTTAACATCGTTTATTATTCACGCTGAAACCCTACGGCCGATATGGGAGGAAAATATATTTACTCAATCCGCGCGTATAACTTATTCGGAAGCATCTATCCGAGCATGACAACGCGAGATGGCTATATTGAAATTGATATTGAAATATAATAAATATAAAAATATCAAGCAAAATCGCGTCACGAGGTTTGATGTATATATTATCGTGATAGGAAGGATTCAAGGAGAAAACTCCTCTTACAATAAATAACGTATACGCAAGGTTATCAAATTTTATATCGTGGAAGTATATAGGAAGAAATATCGTTGTCGTATCCCACCGCGTAAGCGAATTTGTATATTATGGATATAAAATATTTTATGGATAAATTGAAATTATATAGATAAATAAAAATGTTATATAGATAATGAGGATCATCAGATTTAGGGCCAGCCGATAAAGACATTGAGGCGGGTAGAGAAAACTGAATATATGGAACTTTAACAATTTCTCCCTTCATTATGAGGATCATTTTATTTATCGAGATAAATGCCTTATTTTCATTAATTATTCAAGCTTTTTTCCATAAGCAATATAACATTTATCCAGTGTACAAAGTCACTTGGAATTATAAATATTGAATCTAACAATAAGAGCCAAAATTGAGTTTCCTTCCTAAATTAATTACATTTCCCAAGGACAAACTGAATTAATTTTAATAATTAAAAAGAGGCAACAGCTTGAGATAAAAACCAAAAAGCTTTACTGGTTGCTAGGGACTAAATCCAAACTAAGCTTATATAAATCTTTATTCAAACCAATTTGGTGCTATGGTATATAATTGTGGGGCAGTGCGCTAATACAGAAATAATACAGAGATTTCAAAACAAATTTTTGAAAATTGCCTTAGGAGCTTCAAAATATGTTCCCAACTGGTTGATTCATGTCGACATGAATATACCTACCATAAATGAATCAATAACAAAAACAGCACATATGTATAGAAACAATCTAATCAATCACCCAAATTCATTAGCAAACTTCTTGATAACAGAGAACTATCCAAGAAGATTGAAAAGAAAAGCGTCACTGGATTTAAGCCATCAAGTCTCCTGATAAAAAATGAAAATAACTTAATCATTATTTATAAGAAATTATTTTATAAGTAAAAAGTTAAAATTATATAATTATCAATAAAATATTGTGAATTTTGTATCGAATGAGAAAACAACTATTGAGTTCCCTTCAGTGCACAAAGTCCCTTTACTGCCGCCTACTGTAAATTCAACAAATTTATTAAATGTCGTTAAGTGGACAGTTGTAAATAAAAAATAAAAAATAATAATTCAATAATTAATAATAATTTATGTTGCTGCTTCAAATATACTAAAGTCAATAAAACCAAAAGAAATCAGATGCAAAATGAAGAGTATTCGACCGACTTCAGGATTATTGATATCAAGTTGATGTACAGTGGAAAAGAAGTCCACCTAATTCGCAACTATTAGTTTGTTATGTTTAAACATATTGCATTATTTTGTAAACGCTGTTTCACGAGCTACAAACAACAGAATATATCATTTAGATAATATATCTTTTTATAATATTATCTTTTTGGATTACAGATGCTCTATAAAAGTTTTTAGAGTGCCTACAATGTCTAATAGATAATTCAGTAAAATTATAATTTCACTAACCTTTTTTCTAAAGCAAACTTCATAGAACCTAATTTATAATCGAATCCTAGATCGATTCATCGTTCCATTTCATTTAAGCGCAAAATCTATCGATGTCTAACTCTACCAAACAAATTCAAGATATCAAGATATCAATATAATCGTGGGTTAGCTATAGTGTGTCTCGAAATATTCAACGCGTAGGTTCGAACGGCGAATCCCAAACAGGCAATATGTTCCTTCGTGTACAGAGTAAACTAGACACAATTGCATGTATGTTCAATTCTAGCAAGATGAGATTAGGATATCGCAGCATTTGGCTTTGTAACGTGACCCGGTTACGGTGTATGGTCCCACGGGGTAGCGCCAGATAGTAACAACAACGGCGGCATCCAACTCTCCCTGAGGTGTTTGCTTAGTCGCTACTACCTAGACTCTGTGGGGGTGGGTGGCTGATCTAAATATCGGTTTGTTTAGATTAAGATAATGGTATCGAATTTTGGATAAGTGAAATGTGGAAATCCGGGAACGATTGAATTTGATTAAATAGTAAGCGAGGTAAGCGAAGACGAAAAGGTGGAAGTCTCGTTTTGTGAATAAATACTAAATGAAGATATGAATATGATCATAAGGTCTTCAATTGTGTAAAAATCGTGATTATTTTATTTGTTGTAATACATAAAGTGAAGACTTTTTTCATATTATATCGCCAGCAAAAAAGTAAAAAAATACAAGCAGTAAATAAATGTATGTTAATTTTGATTACATGAAATTCTTCAAACACAAGTACATGATGAGTGAAGTTGCGAAAACAATATTTGTTTACACGTTGTTTAACATAATCCACTGTGTGAACGAATATTATATAATTTATTAATCAGCAATTACTTCATTTCTCTAATGAAGGATCTTTTCTATATGCTAATTACAATGACAAACCGATCATGTCATATTTGGAGTATGACTTTAATTGCATTATCGTTTTTAAATATTCTTCATATTTTTAATGCTATTATAAAAATATAATTTATAATTTATCATTATATAAATGTGTATAATGGTTGATACTAATAAATGTGTGCATCCCGAGTGTTACCATTTTACTAATAAGAATTACTCATTGTTATATGATGTATTTATTTTTACTTAAATGCTATCTTGTACAGTAGCAAATAAGTTTACTTCAATCGCGTGTGAACCTTACGCGCACTCTTTTTTTTAAATTTATACATAGATAATATAAAATTAATTTATCTATATATGCAAATGGATGTATATATATATATATATATATATATATATATATATATATATATATCTGTGTGTCTGCTTATTTCCTATGTATTTATAAACTAAACATTTAAAATGAGTGTATAAAAAACACGCGATCCTAAAATTATTATGGCCATTACATAATTTTTCATCTCGATTTCTAAAGTTTTTGACTGAATTTCAATTCACATGTTTGAGCTTATGAAAATGCTCAATTTTATATTAAAAAAAATAATTTCATCAATGGTTGTCCAAGTCTAACACTTATTTTTTAATGAATTGGATCAATTTTTTTTTTTTTTTTTAAATACAAGTCCTCAACTTTCACCTTCCTACCACATTTCTCTTCCAATTTCATCAATCATTTTTAACCTGATCGATAACTGGTCAATTGGGAATTTGAAAAAAAAATATATATATTTATTTTTATGCGCTTTAAAACTACATTATTAAATTTATTGATATGTGAAAGAAAAAACAAAAAAAAATGTTTTTTCAATTAGTTATGAGCGTTTAAAAATTGATTAAATTCAAAAGTTAGTCATGTGACCGTTAACGGCTACCGTGCCTGTGACGTCACATTGTAATTGCAGCCACACAACAGCGCAGTGCCGTTACTCTATTAGTGCAGTTCTTACGACTATATTTTACGGAACTTGATAAACACGTGGTAAATTTTCTTTTAAAAACGATTTGTTGAAGTTAATTTAGTTCAACTATGTGTGATAAAGGATTTATAAAAGCAAATTCTGATAATGTTCCTAATATTGATATATTTATGGTAGCCGAACTTTTAAAAAATTATGTTCGGTTTAATTCTGCGGAAGTTCGAGACGCCAAGGCATTGATGTAATAAGTCTGTTAAAAAATATTATAAATCACAATATTTAAGTATTAATTTTATATTGAATTAAATTACCTAATAAATTAATTTTAGAGCATCGCGTGAAAGTTACGGCGACAAAGCTGTGGGTTATGCTCAACTTAGTCGTAAAAATGAAATTTGTATTTTAAAAGCACGTGTATCTCCAGAAAATCGAGTTCGAAGCAAAGCCTTTTTAGTTACATTAACAATTAATGAGTCAAAAATCACGCTCATCTTCGATATAATATATGTCACAAAAAACGCGTGGTACACTTTTTTGCCGAAGGGCAAAATAAACTTAAAGTGTAATGCTCAAATGCAACTGCAATTGTTAATGACAGGTAAAAGAAAGGAAATCTTTTGTGTTGCCGATCAAAACTTTGAAGACAATCAAAAAATTTATGTTAGCGTATTGATATATGATGATGCAAACACTCAAGATCTCATTAAAAAATGTATAGTATTCTGGTTCAAAAATATATACTCAAAGCTGTTCAACTCTGTACAAAGTTAATAAAGTTAAAGTCTTAATTAGTTATTATTCAATATATTTTGATGATATGATACAAATGCAATAAACGATAAAGGTATAATAAATAAATAAAATAATAAATATGAAATATACATTTAGCCATTTCTTTGTCATGAAAATATTCTTAATATTCTTCTTCTTATTCTTCTAAATTTATCTTGAAATTATAGGTTTTTGTAAATTAATTAGTGCTGCTGCGATGATAACAATGAAGTCTACAACAGCGATAACATTTTACATTTGACATTTTTTTATATATTTTTGAATATTTAACAATGACAGAACGATATTATACAAAGCTCAAAGCATAGCGCATGTTCAAAGCTGTATACTACTATGATCAGCCGTAACAGAATGACGTCACACGCGCTTGGCTTCGTTCGGGATTTGTCGGCGCTCTTCGGTACCGAATTCAAACTCAAATTTTAATTTGGTATAACTTTTTAATTATTGCGAGAAAAAGAAAAAGAAAAAAACTTTGTTATAAAACTTGTATATGATCTTTCCATTAAAAAAATAAAAAAAAATTATTCAAATACCTAATTATAGTCTTTTTGTGGATGTTTCACTAAATTTATGGTGACCATATTTTTTCAAGTGAAAAGCGGGACGTTAATTTTTGGGGAGGGGAGGGGGTTAGTACGGCAAAAAAATCATTATTTAACAATAACAAATACTATTTAAGAAGCCAATGAAATTCAGTTTTTTTTTAAATGAATCGATTTTTTTTAATCAAAATTTTTTGTTCATTTTCGTAAAATTGAAAATTGAAATTCAAAATTATTAATGTGAGAACGTATATCATAGCGTATTGTTTGATATAAGCATACTATTTGTACCTAACATTTTCAGATATTTGATGGCAGTTAGAAATTTTATTATCAAGTAAAAGCAAAAATTCAATTGTTATCCTATACTTTTCGAAAACCCGGGACAAAAGTTCTAAATCCGGAACGAATATTGCTCTTAGAAAAACGTGGGACACAAGGTGGAAATCTGAGACTGTTCCGGTCAAATCGGGACGTATGGTCACCTTACTAAATTTCAATTCAGATTTTTTGAAAGTTAATGAAACAGAGTAAATTAACTATTGCCATAAGTAGCGAGAAATTGTGCACCAAAAATTAAGATTTAAGGTTAAGATAGAGCATCTTATAAAATGAACATGAAATATATTTTCTCTACTAGAGTAGAACAAGGAATATAGTTCATATGCATAATATATGATTATCGATGGAAGTTGCGTAGAACCATAAGATGCTACCCAGTGCATGTTCCCAAGGTGGTTCTAAATTTTCGCAAGAGACCACTAAAACTGTCGAAAGCAGTTTGTACCACTTATACGATACAAAAGTTACCCCTATTAATTGTACTTAATCGACTATACTGCAAACATTTGTATATCTATAGTTATATTTATTTTCACAATTACGGATAGTGATAATTGCAGCTTAGCCTTTTCAAAATAATTTTATCCTAAGTTTTCGGAAATCACTCATAACGATTTCTATAAAATTGTATTTATTTCTTAATCGACTTATACTCAGGCGTTCATATAGCAATACAATATAATGAGGCATTTCAAGACTGGCAAGAAAATTGCATATATATTTTAAATATGTCATAAAAAAGAGTTGGTCCAACTGCAAAAAAAATCTACCAATTACAAAACTTAATACAAAAATAACAAGTCCGGGTAGAGTTAGCACATCCATTATTATCTTCATGCAAAAACTATAAACCTAAAACAATCAAGGAAGATATCTGCAGAATAAATTACCCCTGAAATAACATTTACATAACCAACGGAATTTTCCCAAAGTCTCAAAGCATTAATACGAGATTCACTTTTGTTACTCAAACAATAAGTTTAATTCGAACACACATCAGACCATGTTAATGTAAATAAAATAAACATACCCTAGAATAAGGGAACGGTGCCTTCGAGATTTAATATGGATGAATTATTTATTCGTTTATTATGGATGTTCATTATATTCACAGTGACATGCATTAGATAAGCATTATTAAAGGAGCGAGGATGATTCAGCTTTAAAGAGGCATCCAATTTAATAATTTTCACTTTCATTAGACATGTTTTTCTAGTAACAAAGGTCCTGCTTCAACTCGTGTCTATGGTACATAGGAATAATAATGTTAAAGACTATAATTTATTTGAAATTAAAAAAATATCTTTGTAAAATGAACTTGTTATAATAAGCACAAGAAATGAATATTATCTATGAAAGTAGTTACCAATATACTGCCATGTCGTATTACATTCCTTGAAGCAAATTAAGATTTCTTCTTTCCAATCATTGTGCAAAATTTACAATTGCTGTTCAACGCTCACAGAATTGCGCAAAACGTTTAATATCCATCGATTTGGCAAATGACACAGAAAGTCAGATGTCTTACGGAAAATATGTTATTTATCGCTTGATTTGGCATTTGTTCTCGGCAACGAATTTCAATTAATAAGTGTCATTAGTTTGAAGAGGGAAAGTTGGTTCATGATATTGCCTTTGTATTTCATAACAAGTTATGCCTGAACGCGCACAGCGGAGTCTTTAAGACATACTTTGATGAATATTTAAAGAGGCTGTACTGTAAGTATTATTTTGCAATATATACACAACATGTAGCAGTTAGGCATGTTAATTTTCTTCTGGTCTTTAAATCTTAATTAGCTGTTAAAGAAATTTAACAACTTCTGTCTCATGACATTTGTTTAAGCAGTTGCAACATATTCATTGCTAAAAAATCTAGTAATAAAAATAAACCAAGAGAACGCAATTGTAACAAAAACAGATGAAATTCACATACAATATGATTTATTTCCACTTTAGATCTTTTTATCAAAGAGAGAAACGTAGTAAAGTTATTTTTGTTGAATGACATACCTGAGTGGAAAAAAATTATTTAATCCATATGCTCAAATAGAATCTTCATCAATAGCAATAGTAAAAAAAATACGAAAAATTATACTGTGAAAACATTGTCAAAAGCACTCAACATGATAAAAGGACAAAGCAAATATAATTGAAAAATATGACGCATATGTATTTGATGCACTTTTTTCACTACACTTTTTTTCATACGCAGAAATGATATTTTATTTTAATTACCTGTTGTCAGAAATATTGCATTTTCTGTCATTTATTTTTTTTATTAAAATACAATGTGAAATTAAAATATAATTGTAATAACTTATATTACGTAGTGCAACAATAATATGAAAGAACTGAATATTAAACCATTATTAAGAAAAAAATTAATTATAAATAAAATTTAATTTAATTATAAATTCAAAATATTCGTATTTTAATAAATGTTTTATATATTAGAAGATTACATATTTAATATTTCAGGATTAAAAATGAGCCCATAGTGCTGTACTGGTTAAAACGTGAACTAAAACCAGCAAGTTTCGAATTAGATCTCAACTTCGGTCAACTGGATATCAAGCAATGTGATATCAAATACACTGAAGTAAAAATGAATATATGCTCATCGCTATTAAATATGCACATCTAATATGGAGGCCTATTCTCCTATAAAATTGTAATGTTATAGTAACACTATGTTACGGGTCTATATTCGTATGAGTTCGCGGTGACAAACTGCCAAAAAGCTATGTAATTGCTGAGCGATCACACGTTTTATACATAAAACCTAACTTCACGTATGTGTTATTAATAAGATATTAAAAAGATGCCTTTATGATAGAATTGTTATTTGACGTTTGTATGTTTTGTAGATTAGGTTTTGTGTGTGAAACTTCTGATTGCAAAACATACGTAGCTTTTTGATAGTTACTACCAATTCATACAAAGATAGACCCATAAGGTAGCATTACCATAACATTTCTGTTCTATTAGAATTTTGCCCCAATAGTCTCCTCATAAAAAGCAGAGTTGGTTACTACTGATGCGTTGCGCTTTTGAGAAAAATGTTTATTAATAGTTTAAGATGTGTAATAGAGAACACTTATAGAACTGTTATCACATAAATAAGAAGAAAAATATAATAGAGAAAAAAGTTACAACTAAGTAACAATAACATATTTCCATCATAGATAAGGAAATAGATAGAAAACTTGGAAGATATTTCAGAGTCAACGGAATAGTAGCACATTACAACGCTAGAGGCGCTAGTGTTCGTAGCAGGTCGCAAAACTTTTTGCAAAAGGTTTAAATACCAGATAATTTTGGTTCATGTACATGCCGATATGAGTTTGAACTCATTTTTATCATACTTATATGTAACAAGCTTAATATATAAATAGAAAAAATCAGATGAAAAGATGTATGCAATTTCTTAATTATACGTATGATACACATGTTTAAACGTAAATTATTTGATATATAAATGATATAATTAATCAAAAACAATTTCTTAGAAGTTTGCGCCCCCTGATTTCAATATTGTTTGCAATTGTACAATTCCAATGAATTTACCGCTTTAATAATTATAATAATTCAATACAAGATTTCAAAACACCATATGAACAATTACATAAGTATAATGTGTATTATATGTAAAAAAGTATTCCAAATAATTTAAAAATAATTATCATCTGCCACTACCTATTGTATAATTAACAATAACCACATCTAAGCTCTTTTTGTAGTAACTTCCTAACATAGATAAACCAATGTACGACAATCAATCAGAAACATTGTAATAATAATATACAGTCTTTGACGACTTTTACATATAATGTCGGACAAAAGAGCCGAGACATATGTACTACAATTACTACAACGGCCCCGCTTGTGGGTCTTGAATAATCAATTCAAGTGGTGATTAAAACGAAACGTCTGATGTATGTTGTATAACATACTGGAGTTCAAATAGACAATACGACGCAGTTCAAACAACCGTTGCAGTAGCGTAGGAAGCGACGGCACTTGTATTCATCATATATGGGCAAAAGATATTTATGACAAATTTATAATGGCAAGTAATTGCAAAAGCGACTATAAATATCTATTAAATTTATTTATTGAAGTACTGCACATAATAAATTTCAGCATGTAAGCTAATCGAAAGCTTTTGTACATTTAGATTTTTCATTGCAACTTCGAGATTAAGTAAAATTATGTAATAGGTAATATAGAAAATGGAAAGCTGTATGTCGAACGACATATTAGTAAAATAATGTAATTTCAAAATCAAAAACTTTAAAACATTTAAAAAAATAATTGAAAAAATATGAGAGAAGTAGAAACAAATGAAATTAAAAGAAAGATAAATAACAATTATATTAGAAATATTAATTATTAGATATTAATCCAGTAAATAATTCAAATAAGTTAATTTAGTTACAGATGTATATTCTTATATTATTCTTATTATTAATTAATCATTTAATAATTAATAAAAAGTGGAATTAAAGGAGCGCATACACCCCGGATCCACTTACTCTACCGCACGTGCCGCGTAACCTTGAATTCAGTTGTGTTATGCACAGCGAGCGAAAAACACGCAATATAGGAGAGCAATATGTGCTCCTTTAATTTTTCTTTTTATTAATTATTATTAGTTATGATGTTCTTTTGCACAAATTTAGTGTTTAATAAATTTATATAATTTTTTTGTGCTTTTCCTGGTTTGGTATGTGTATAATATTCTCCTTTTTATATTTTTATATTTAATATCAACTGTTGTTATTTATGTAATATGTTTTTTAGATTACTGAATGATGACATAGAGTAAGTGTCAAAACGTTTAATAGAATAAAAAAAAAATCTAGTTTAATATTTTTTAATTCGATATATATATATATATATATATATATATATATATACACATATATAAATCAATAAACATATCTGTCCCCATTTTTCTCTTGTTGGAATATGAAAGAGTATTTATGTATTGTTTTTACGTTGTCCATAAAATAGCACCATAAAATTCTCATCAAGAATTGTTTTTACACAGTCATATTTATTGAGAAAATAAAACCGCCGAAGATTTTTTATTCTTAAACTATAACAATAAGTTGCATTTGATTCTTTTGCGACGTACTCAAATTATTTTATGTTGAAATTTATAGGTTTCGTATGAAACATCCTTTTCACTTTTAAATGTTTCCTTTTCGAAGCGCTATTTTATGTACCGTGACATAAAATAGCACAAAGCACTTACACATGAAAATACTGTACGCTGTAAAACCGATATGTGCTGCATAAAATTCGTACGACTAAATAAAAATATCTGTTCTTTCGTGGAATTGTATAGTAAACAACTATGGCGTTTGTTGCTATTTGTATAATTTCGTGTCGTGAGCAACTTGATGTATGTATGTCGAACAAATTAAAATTGGAAACAACCATAATTTTATTTCACAAAAAATTTTACATAAATTAAGTTGATTCGAACTATTAAAATATTCAGCTTTTATTACAAAATCATTGCTCCATTTTCACATAAAAAATTCCAATACAAAATTCGAAGGATTGTTGTCAAATCTTGTAATTTGACGCATGTATGTATGTATGTATGTCGAGCAAATTAAAAATGGGAATAGCCACAATATTATATCGCAAAAAATTCTACATAAATTCAGTTGATTCGACTTGTTGAAATATTTAGTTTTTATTACAAAATCATTGCTCCATTTTCACATAAAAAATTCCAATACAAAATTCAAAGGATTGTTAGAACGCCCCTGCAAATCTTGCACTCTGCTATACATTTAATAATGCAGCGCGCTTAGACGGGTGTTTCAAACAAAACGGTCGGTCTATGTGCTCAACTCACGGTACACGAAGTAAATAGTAGAAGAGCTTTTAATATGATAAATTTTCTAATGTACAGAAATATTTCAAATAAGAAAATACATATTTATTACCGCCCTCGAAACACCTGAATTACAAAAAACTATAACTCTGAATTTTGGAATTACTTGCATATTAAATGGCCAATTCTGCCGCTCAACAGACCAATGTAATGGCAAGGCCATGTTACGCTCCGACTTGCATGCATTATGCTACTGAATTATACTTAATACAGTCAAAATGTCATGTATTTGCCGTGCATTCAGGCGTTTCACACATAAATTGCAACGTCACTTGTATGTTATGAAAGTGGGTCAGAAAGACCCTGTTATCTAAGATCGTTTTTTGACATTTGTGCGGTTTCTAGATTAGGTTTTCTATCTGACAACCTGAGAAAAACGCCCGACTGCAAAGCAACCACATGGCGTTTGTCAATAGTTTTTCATAACATAGCCTGGCCATAACAATGATCTGTGCGGCAGAATCGGTTCATAAATGTACATTAGAAGTTACTGATTCTTGAAATGAAAGTAACACTCTTGGATATTCTATTTTACTCATAATAGTAAATATGATTAATATCTATTATTTGAATGGCGTTAGAAATTGGTTAAATCCATAATCAAAGTTGAAAAAAGTATTATAGTACTCAAGCTAATTAATAATTAAATATTTAGAATATTTCAGTATTCAATTTGATTTTAAGTGTGATTTATATAAATACTATCTAGCTCTCATCCTAGGACCCATCTCGCAACAAGAATATTCTCTCCTCCACTTCATGGCACGACATCGTTCGGCATGAAGGCGAATAACAAAACGTGACCGCAGAAAACGTAAAGGTAACGGTAACCAAAGTGTGAGACATAAACGCATATCTCACCAAAGCAGCCCTTTTCTGTATATTATCTTGAATATCCATCAAATCTTTGTGCAGATTTATAAAAATCGATCTTGAATGTTCTCTTAAATGCGCCGGTAAAAATATCTTGTGCTTCGAATCGCTTTATCAAACACCATAAAATGCAAAAAAAAAAAAACGAATTCTGGAATTTATACAAAAAGCATAACAATTTTATTTTTATCTTATAAAGAAAAATTTACTTGTGTATAAAGATTTATATATTGATTGATTGCAATTACAAGAGTATAGCTTCTTCTAAAATTATAATATGGATAGTTCTAAATCTAATAAGCATGTATTAGCTAAGTTATTTTTTCTACTAAGCATGCTGAAAAAATATGTATAGGTATAGTAATTTACTATTTTATGATGAGAAAACTATTATGAATATTTTATACGAAAATATTTCAATTATTTATAACTATATTTCCACTGTATATACAATTTTGTTTATTTGTAGCTAATCAATATATTATTCATTATCTATTTCCAGGTATTTGGGAAGCAAAAATTATGTATCAATTATAATCATCAATTATAAATAAATTGCATAAACGCACACGGTATTTGAATATTGGGAATTATTAGCTTTAATAAACATTGATTAAATGCTTCATATATGAGTTCAAAATATTAACAGTAATAGTTATCCAGGAATGTTAAGAAATGTGAGCAAAATTGCAATAATTTAATTAGAGTATCAAATGAAAATTTGAGTAATGTTTTTTATAATGAATATTAACCAAAACACCACGTGTTTCTAATTAGATTTAATTATTTAAAGCAAATAGCATCTGGTTTTGAATTGAAAATATATTAGCATCACATAGTCAAAAAAAAAACGATTAAACGAAACGCCTTTGAGTATCAATCAACATCATAAGCATTGGGTCTGAAACACTAATACTATTATGACTTGAAAAGTGATTTTAAGATTGATTGCCTAGAAATAATTGGTAGAATTTTTGATGATTAATGGTATAGAATCCAGGTATGGTGAGTTAAGTGATTTTAACGAATACCTCGTAAGGCTTTGTTTCATGGTTTCTAAAAATACTGCTATTCATTGTTGAAGATAAAAAGCGTGAGCGTAGTAATTTTAAATTTGAAATAGTTATACAAAAGATTTAATTTAATGCCAGTTTTTCAATTTATTGATGTACTGTTTAAGCAATTTTAAATTGAACACAGTGTACTAGGAAAAATAATTTATCCAAAGAATAAGTTCTCAAAAACTTATTTTTGAAGCCGTGCTATTAAATAAACATCAGTATTCAAAATAAATTATATAAATTGTTTAATTTTGATTTGTGTATTGATCAATAAAATTATTTTTTAATACGTGTATTTTTTCTGACTAACATTTTTGGAATTGCACAAGGTGTGTAAGAAGATAACCACTAACTGCCTGCAAACGTAGTTTGTAAAATTGATTCATTGATTAATTAACTTTTTTATATATTGGAGTGTGAATTATTACTAAAAATTAGTTTAAAAAATATCTATTATTACTTGTAGTGTTTTGTACTATGATTTGTGGTAACTTTTATCACAAGCGTAAACAGCAAGTTCCCATTTGCCAAGAAAGAATTTCGGTAAAAAGAACAATGAGCCAACCTGGACGTCTACTGAGAATTGCGGATATTTTGTACTTCGCGTCGGCGGCAACCTTATTGTTAGGGTTTGCCTAAAAAAAAAGTTTTGTGCACAAACATTGGCGGTTGTTTCCGGGACCGTTTCTAAAGGTGAAAAGGCGGCGCGCTATAATTGTGTTTATAAAACACATGCCATCGAAGGGCTAAAGTCGGTAACAGGGATGGACAATGACATAGCCTAAAAGAGCTACAAGTTATATGCCTTTTTTCTACACTGATATGTTTTGTTGACATTATAAAAGAACTAATGGTGCAAATTGCTGGAACTTCCCGTACCGTAATTAAACATCTAGGTACGGAACCCAAAAAAGTTACAAAAAATGTGTACACATTATGAAAAACTCTAAAATATCTGATAATTTGAAGTGCAAAAGTCCAATAAACATTTTTGACTGCGAAATGACATTCTTCTAACTTATTTTTATTGAGAGTCCATAACCGCTGGACCTGTCTTCCTTTTAATCCTCCCATTTAATCGGGTCTTCTTGTCCATACAAGTAAAATGCGTTCTGTATTATTAAAATCGGACGCTCCGCTCCGTTCTCTTAAACTGAGTTACCGTTTTTGGCACTTTTTGCCCCGTATCTGCAGAATGGCTAGACCTGCCTTCGTCAAAAACTCATCAGTACGTCTCCCTATCAATACGAATCGAATGTTTTTTGAATTATTCTAATTAAAGTTTTGTGTTCCCAAAATCTTCGACGAAAATTTGTTTCCGCACACACAAACACACAAACACACACACACACACACATACATCCATTTTTTCTAAAGTATGCCAAAATGTTCAGAAACCTTTGAAGGGCTGCTTTGAAACGTAAAGATACATAAAAATTTTCATTTTCGATTTTTTGCGATTGCTATGACTTAATTTCGGAAGAAATTGATGCTCAATATGTAATTGCGGATGCACTTATGCCATTTATGAATGAGCAATTTATTAATGATTGTGATGCATATCAAGTTTCGTTTTTTTCAACAAAAATACAGCACGTATCTGCAGAATGGCTAGACCTGCCTTCGTCAAAACTCATCAGTACGTCTCCCTATCAATACGAATCGATGTTTTTTGAATTATTCTAATTAAAGTTTTGTGTTCCCAAAATCTTCGACGAAAATTTGTTTCCGCACACACAAACACACAAACACACACACACACACACATACATCCATTTTTTCTAAAGTATGCCAAAATGTTCAGAAACCTTTGAAGGGCTGCTTTGAAACGTAAAGATACATAAAAATTTTCATTTTCGATTTTTTGCGATTGCTATGACTTAATTTCGGAAGAAATTGATGCTCAATATGTAATTGCGGATGCACTTATGCCATTTATGAATGAGCAATTTATTAATGATTGTGATGCATATCAAGTTTTCGTTTTTTTCAACAAAATAATACAGCATTCTAACATATGCACATATAGAATATATTTCGAATTTTAACCGTAAATGAAAAAAAATGCACATTATGCTCAAAATACAACAAACAGCTTATAGAACATGTACAGTAAAAGTTCTGATTGCTGTTGAAAGAATAAAAAAATGCTCAAAATAACATTGTCATAGTGATACTTCTGCAAAACATATCAATGTAAATGTAGAGAATTTGCAACATTTATCGACATCACGTATGTGAATATAAACGAAAATGCTTACTTTATTAATATTCATCAATCATTAAATTAATTGATGTATGTATCTTGTTTATTCTGACATTGTTCATACATTTTTTGTAAAATCATTTTTAAGCCAAAGGCTACCTATCCAACGCCACAATTTCACATACCCCAGCGTCACAACAAAAGGTTGGCACAGGTAGAACGGGCAGGTGAATCGGCATCGTTACCGACAGGGTCGATTCGCATTTTATTTTATTAGTTCCGTGAATGGACTCGTGAATTTATTTAGATAGGAACGGCAGATAAGTTGGAGGTCTTTGGATAATGTGTTAAAAATTAATTATGAGAAATAGATTTAATATGAAAAGTAAAAAAACTTAATTACTGGGGCTGCGAATATGGAACTATCAAAAATAAATTGATGGTAATAATAATATATATATATATAATATATATATATATACATATATATGTATGTATGTATGTATGTATGTTATAAGAATGCACTGAAAAATAACGCTATGGCGATCGTAACAATTAACCAGAAGTCAAAAATAAACCTTTCACGGTTTATTAGTTGATTAAAAGATACAAACAAACTAACTATATTAGCAGGCCATAAAAACCGCATTAAAACAATTTAAACCACATTTAATAGAATTAATTGAATTGAACCGCCTGTTTCCGTCGGAGCATTTTCGTGTTACGCACAACTCCAATATAAAACTAAGGACTAATAACAATAAATTTTAATTCATTTACAACATTTACGGTTTACGAACACTACGGTTGCTGATACAATAAAGTTAACACACATGTTAACGATTCGTTTGCGTTTTTGCGTAGAAGTTTCTCGGGTAGCCTAAACAAGCATTTCCATAATCAACCTATAATAACACTTGGAATGTTATAATATCAGATGGGTTTTCAAAATGTTCGTCTAGGGAAGTGGACATAGCAATTTAATAAGAAAATAACAAGGATGTTAAATAAGAGATCTAATCATTCGGATTGATTCTATAATTAGCAATTCAAATGCTTTATTTAAAAGCATTACTGTAACTGTACAAAAACAATTTTGGATATTTATATATTGATCTAAGAAAATATCACCAGCATATAATCCATTTGGTATATGAATTTATAGATATTATTTGATATATTAGCAATATTTTGTTTTCTCCTAACAGTCCATGTAGCAGCATAGACCAATATTTTCTAATTTGAACAATCCTAATTTTGAAAACTGGGGTATCAGTCCAGAAAAAGTTTTGTTACTATGTAGCAAAAAATAGTGATAGTTCTTTGGTTTTAACAGTTTCTAATTCATATGCTTTTGACTCCATTTCTTTATAGTACATGCTATCTCCAAAAAAAGGACTTGAATACAGGTAACCCTCTTATAACACGGTACTTTTAGAGCACAGGTTCGCCATAACACGGTTTTAGAATTGAGTAAAACCCTAATAAAATAAAAAATATAGTAAAATTTATAAAAATCAAACATTTAATCTAAAATTAGTAAAATCGCTGTACAATAGCTCAATAAATATGAAACTAATGCAAAAGTTAACTATTTTAATAATTATTATTCGAGCGCGTACGTACTAGGCTTATCCAAACAATTAGTCAAAGATCCTTTGAATAAAATGAGCAGAAAATTTTAATAAAGAGAACTTTGCATGTGGTAAATATATAAATATCTTTTTGCTAGAAGCAAGTAATCACAAATAAAAAATAATGCACGAATCTAGAGGTAGTACAGAAAGCTGCTTAGTTGAGGATATATTGCAAAAAAAAGATAGTGTTGGATAGCACTTACCATTTAATTAGGACGAAAAAAATTATAATTGACGTAATGTATACTACTTCTTTAAGAAATTAATAAATGTAAGAATATTTATGATAAAATCATAATATGTAAGATTTTTTTTTTTAATTCATCGAACGTAACCCCTGTTTCTGTACTAGTTCTTTGTCCTGAATAACACGGATTTGCAGAACACGCTACTTCTTAGGAACAAAACTACCGTGTTATGCGGGGTTTACCTGTACTTGTTGATTAGAGCTATATTACTGGCATGTAATGCATATTAACAATACATACTGTTCTATGTATCAGCAATATTTTATCCTTTTCATCTATCACCATAGCCCAATATTTTCTAACCTTAATTATGTAAACTGCAGCATCTGCCTATTCATTCAAAATTAATTAGCGGAAAAGGTTCTGTTCCTCTGTAATAGCAAATAGTGGTCGTTCTTTGGTTTCAAACTCGGCGCTGCAGGGAAAAAAGATACGAATCGTGTTACGTAAATGTGGTTAATTGTTGCCTGCGGCATCAACAGACCCCTCCGCTGCGCTGAGAGACCTAGGACTCGGTTCTCGGATCCACCGATTGTTATCCTTGTCAAAAGGCCAGGTACATGCCATTGCTTAGGACGCCGTACACCGTACAGTCATCTGCATAATGCGTTTTTATAAATGCAAAAAAATCTCTTGCTCATATTTTAAACATAGCTTTTGAGCAGTGAACGTTTCCAACCGCAATTAAGCACAGACCGTAATTGAATAATGAGTCCATTTAAAATTACTTATGTGAAATCTATTTTACGTTGAAAATAAGCATAATGGTGAATATTTCTAGAAATATGTGAATAATATACGAGCAGTAGTGAATAACATACACTTTATATATATAGCTTTAACATATATTATAATTCTATTTTATATGTTGAAGAATATTCTGAAAGTCATGATTTTAACTTTGCCACGAAGAACTCGCATTTGACAAATCTCTCGCTTAGAGTTTTACGAAACAGCAGATATATATTATACATATACCCAAAAAGCAGTAGATTTTTATTCAAAATAGTGTGAATAAGAACACAAAAAACAATCAATATATATGAAGTTGTGTCTATATATGTTCACATATATATTTGTGACTCGAGTTAAGGACATTTAGTAACTCTGATAATTAACAATTGTTAACTAGAAAAAAAACTCATCAGTGGTTGATTTTTGCGAATTTCAAAAATTGAAAATTAAATTCAATATTGTGTTATAAGAACTAAGTTATTTCAATTCTCGACAGATATCAATGTTGACTATTTATTAGATGAAGTGATAATTTTCTTTTCAATCTTTTAAGGTAGTTTCCTGTTGCTAAGAAATTGGTTACTAAATTCAGAAGACTTGTTTTTATTAACAGTTTATGTTATTACATCTTTTATAATAGGCATGTTCGTATCTAGATGAATCAGCTGAAAATTGAAAATTTTGAAAAGTCGTTAAGTGGCAAAAGCGACTGAACTGCGGATTGATTTCAAGCAGTAGCGACTTTGGTTTTCATTTGGTACTGTAGATAGCAATAAGTTTTCAAGTAAAAACAGCCTTGATCCAGCATTACTTCGCAGAGATGAGATAACCGTTTGGGTCGTCATCTGTAAAACCGATGTAGTATTAAGTGAAATTAGCCCAACAGCTTATAGGACCTTTAAATTCTGATTGCTGTTCAAAAAACAATAACAAAAAAAAGTTGGTTTTATGTGCACTACCCCATAATTGCATGCCGTAGCACCTTAATTGGCTCATTACATCCTTTATAGTATGTGTGCTCATCCAGAAGAATCAGTCAGTTAGAAACATGTTTTGATGCTCCTATTGCAATTTTGAGAAATTTGTTCTCAAATGCCATAGCACCAAATTGGCTTAAGTAGGGATTTGTATAAAAGCAGCTTATTGTATAGGCTGGGTTTGGATGGTACAGACACTAAAATTTGTGTTTTTGCAACGTGAGTTCCTCTGCCTAGATATGAAAAGGCATATGATAAAACACAAAAGGGTATATATACATAACATATCAAAGATTTCACGAATTTAATTCGCTATCGTTATACTCAAAGGTAAATAATAATTTTAATGTTTATTTCTACATAACCTGGCAGAAAATTTAAATCGTTTAATTAAAATGGCGTCTAAAAAGCGCCAGTTCGTGTTTCGTAGCATACGGATTCGTAATTCGCTTTCCAACAGCAATCAGGGGGAACTAACTGAGGGAATGTTCTCTATTCGAAATCCATTATGCGCGAGAATTCGTGGAGACCGTTTAATCTAATCAGTTCCTCGCGCGGGTTAAAGGACTGATTAAAAGTTAGATACAAGTTTGTTCGCATAGAGACTTTCCACGGCTTTTATTATTCAGCAAGTCTATATTAGTTTACACAAGTATAGGACGACTAAGAACCCGCCACAGGCAGAGTAGGTCGAATAAATTTCAAATCCGTAAACGACGATTTAGAGAACTTGATGCATTAATGATACGAGGAAGAATGTGGCGTTTATATTCCGCCATTAGGCATAAGTATACATATAAATAATGAACGATGTTTAATTGACTTTTATTGTACGTGCTTATATATGAACTCATGTTTGTGGTGATGCCAACCATCTGTTCGCGTGGGCCTGGACTTCATATAAGATTTATCTAGTTAATAATTACTTTATTCTAAACTAGTGGGGTGCATGGTATCGCGCCTTAAGGCAAATTGCTGGTACTTCCCGTACAGTAATTAAAAATCTTCGTACGGAACACAAAAAAAATTACATAAAATGTGAACATATTATTAAAATCTCTATAAAATATCTGATAATTTGATGTACATATGTCTAATAAACATTTTTCATCGCAAAACGACATTTTTTAAACTTATTTTTATTGAGAATCCATAACTGCTGGACCTGCCTTCCCAAAAATTTAATCAGTTCATCTTGTCAATACAAGTAAAATGTTTTTTGAATTATTAAAACCGGACGCTCCATTCTCTTAAAAACTGAGTTACCGTTTTTGGCACTTTTTGCCCGTATCTTCGGAATGGCTAGACCTGCCTTCGCCAAAAAACTAATCAGCACGTCTCCTTATCAATACGAATCGAATGTTTTTTGAATTATTCAAATCGGTTGATCGGTGTTCCCGAAATCGTTGACGAAAATTTGTATTCGCACACACACACCCACATACATCAATTTTGTCTAAGGTATGCCAAAATGTTGAGAAACCTCTGAAACGTAAAGATATATAAAATTTTCATTTTCGATTTTTGCGATTACTATAACTCATCCTACAAGAAATTAAAAAATCAATGGATGCTGATAAATTAACACATTGCTAATTTTTTTTTAGAATTATTTGAATCGTAATGTCATTTCCATTTAAGTGAGAATGAATTAACTATAATATGGATGATGTAGCTTAAGGGGGCGTCCCCCCTTTAATCACGTGAGAGTTAAAAGGGGAGAGAGGGTTTAAAAATAATCACGATTAACCACGTTGAGGTAGGGAGGTCTAGTAAAATATAATGTGTATTTATTTTTTACCTGCATTTAAAAAAATGTAAATTTTTTTTAGAATATTTAAAAAATATCACTATTTTTTCTAGATACTAAAAATACACGTTGTTTGGTAGGGGAGGGGGGATAATTTTGAATATCACCAAGAGGGAGGAATAAGGCCAAAAATCCTTAAAAAGTGACGCGCCCTAATATGTAATGTAGTGAGTTTTATATGCCAAAAGTTTCTGATAAAAATAATGCAATTACCTTTGGTTTATTAATTGATATAAAATTTATAACAATTAACATACTATTTTCAATCCAATTTATTCGCTGACAAAATTGTTAATCGAAATTATGTACGCAGAAAATACTCACCACACCAGATTAATGAAAATGGAATTTATAATTATTAATTGAATATTATGATTCGTATTCATAAATTCACAATATTTACTCTGTTTATGAATATTCGACGTGACAGGAATGAAATCGGCAGGAGAACCGATTTGTAATGAATTTATAACAAAGACCTCGATAATGAAACAAACGAATGATCGAGTGTTGAAGTGTTGGAGTATATGAACCTACTTTTCTTCTGCAAAAAGGTATCAAGACAGGGTTGAAATAAAAATGAATTTTGTTCGAAAAGCCAATTTTTTGCTTTCTAAAACAAAATTGCTGGTGTAAAAAATTGAAGTATTTGCAATTGATATTTAAAAAATGTACGTATTGTTATTAGTTGATTTTCAGATACATCCAGAAAAACTCATTTATTGAAAGCCAACACGATCGAAAATTTTGTTTTTTTTTTAATCGATACTTTGCTCCATATACAAATTACAAAAGTTATGAAGAGCAGTTATTAAAACAGCGGAAATAAAAATCACAAAATAAAAGTAGCCAATAATAAAACGAATGATGAATTCAAGATGTCCACAGCATTCTAACCTTAGTGGTATTTATGCTCACGTTTGTAATTTTCCATTGTTTTAAAATAATGAATTGCTTTTTTATAATATACCTGATGATTTTATTACATTAATTATTGAAATAAAAATGAGAAAGAAAAGATATACATTATTATAAGCTAATTTCCAAAATGATCCACTAAAATATCATGGATTAGCCGACATGATTGAAAATATTCTATTGATCAGAATTATTTTTTTAATTTCCTATGTTGCTCCTGATGAAAATTAGAACTATGAAGAATGAAATTTTAAATTGAGAGATATATGAATAGTAATCAGCAAATATTAAAATTCAAATAATAAATTGGAAAAATGTCCATCGCATTAATTGATAATCCTAATGGTTAATTTATGCCAAAGTTTGCCATTACCAATTATTTCAAAATATGCTTGATTAAAATGTGCCAGATCTGATGATCTGTTTTATATTATTATTTAATGAAAATAGTAGAAAGAAGAGATTGGCATCTTATTAAGATTAAAGTACTGGTTCGCATTATATGAGAAGCTTCATAATATGCATCTCTTAATCTTACAAGAATATGAACTGTCTTATATTTCTCAAGTCAGGTGAGGACATGACAGGGTAAACTTTAATAATAATATGAAAAAAATAATTAAAGGTCAAGTGGAACATTTAAACCAATTATCGTCAAACATTTTTTTAAACTGAATATACAAAACCTGCTCAAATGAATTGGATTTTTTCTGTCAGACCCTGCATAATACGAACGCGTGAAATTACAAAACAACGCCCGTACAAACTACACTTCTGGACGTGTTTATATCGTGTAACAAATTCAAAATAATACATACGCGATATGCAGCTGCTACTGAAACAATGTTTTGTATGGAATTATCACGAAGGCAATACGATATTCTGAGCGCAGTTGTATAAATATTTCGGCGAGAAAAGAGAGATCCGCAAAATGATTGAGTTTTCACGGTTCGCGAGAAGCACTTGTTAATATGAAGATTTTTTTATGTGCTGTGTTTGTGGGTCAAAATGTAAGAAAAGCAAATGGAATCGTATATAGTAAATTAACAAATAAAATGAGGTATGTGGATAATGAGGTAACAAATAAATAGGGGCGCGAAAAGATGGCTTACTACAAAGGTGGTAAACAGTGATCAAAGTAAGTTCATTCAAGAATACGGTTTACATTATCTAATCTAATTACTCGTAATATCTACTTTTTTTCGTTTCTAATTCGATCAGAAATTAATTGTTCCATAGGGTCTACCTAACCAAGTCGGTTCTATAGATGGCAACCCAAGCAGCTGTTACTCTTTGTGATGAATTTTTGTTACAATTTTTATAATATTGTTATATTTAATTGCTATCTGTATTTCCAAGTGAAAACCAATGTCACTACTGCCCGAGGAAGGAATTGAATTCAAAACCGACATCAAACAGCCTTAGGCAAGTGTTGAATCTGGGATCCTTGATTGAAATCCCATAGATCTATTCAGAAATCCGAAAACCCTTTATATTAATTGAATTGAATCTACACGCGTAAGTATGATTATTATTTCTATTGACTATGGAAATTATAATATTTTTAATATAAATTTTTTTTTCTTTTTTATGGATTACAGAAAGACATTGAAGACACAACTTAAATATTTGGAATAATTATAGCTTACCTATAATTGAAACTAAATAAATACATATGAGTTTTTTAAATTCCCTTAAGCTGAGTTATAGTAATGGGCCAAAAATCAAAAATGACAATTTTTGATTATCTTCACGTTTTGAAGGTTTCTGAACATTCTGAATCAACCGATTTGAATGGTTCAAAAGACATTCGATTCCTATTGATAGGGAGATGTGCTGATTAGTTTTTGGCAAAGGCAGGTGCAGCCGTTACGGAGATACGAAGCAAGGTGTGTAGGAACTACAAATTGAGTTTTTGAGAGAACGGAGTGTCCGGTTTGAATGATCTAAAAAGATTCCATTTGTAATGATTGGGAGGAGAGGTGATTAGTTTTTGGCAAAAGCATGTCCAACCATTTTGATGATACAGAGCTAATTGTGCAAAAAATGGTAGTTTTTGAAAGAACTAAGCGTCCGATTTGACCAAGCGTCCAAAAATATTTTTTTTGTTTATCAAAAATAATTCAGATTTTAATTTTAATTCTTGCTAAAGTTCTAAAGTACACTTATAAACTTTAAATATATAATTTACAATTTGCAATTCAGTTTATATATTTCTTATAAATATTAGACAATGTTATAGTATTTATAATAATCTATTCGAAAACATTTAATATTCCTCGAACATTTCGTTACGGTACGAGAAGTTCCAGCAATTTTCCTTGAGGCACGATGCCATACACCACCAGTTTATTATATGTT
This sequence comes from Ctenocephalides felis, assembly GCF_003426905.1. Taxonomy (NCBI): domain Eukaryota; kingdom Metazoa; phylum Arthropoda; class Insecta; order Siphonaptera; family Pulicidae; genus Ctenocephalides; species Ctenocephalides felis. The sequence goes on along the minus strand of NW_020537324.1, from coordinate 19,478,231 downwards.
TGGGCAAGTATTGAGCTAATTATTGATTTAATAATTTTAATGACGTGCTAAATATCATGAAGTTGTTTATTGAAGTTTGGTTTGAAGGCTGGTATGGTAATGTAAATTCATAAAGATGGAGAATGAAGTCGATGGAGTCGACATGCCTTATAATAAATGTAAAATAAATAAATGGACCTTGTAAAAACCTATGATATTCATGCAAATTGGTGAAAACACTTAACTAATAATAAGTTTTACAAAGATGTAGAAATATTTATAATTATTAACTTATGAAGAATCCAAAAGACGCTTCCGCAAAGCCTAATCCTAATTACTCCTTCGCAGTCATGCCAAACTGGCAGAGTTTACATAGTGCTAGCAAACAACTAATTAAACCGAAATATACGCGAGAACTACGAATTGTCTCGACGCTAGAAATTGAATTTTCTGCCGCTACTATTTCAATATCCTTTCAGGTTCTGTGTTCAACATTCGTCGCAGTATGATGTCGCATGGTTATTAGCATCAGTTACGTAAGAGCAAAACTCATTTGACGCATCAAATTTTCATGGTACGTAAGTTTGTTCCTTCGGGCAATGTTCAGCAGATATAGTATATATTATATACCATTGCATATATGTAGATTGTTAATATTGAAGAGTAGGAACATGTGTGCCAGCAGAAAACGAAGAATAAACTTGCATCAGAGAAAACACATGCACACAAATAAGATAGTATATGTAAGTTCACTCTTACATACACTTTCTTATTAATTATTATTAATTTTTAAACTTATTGCTTTAAAAATGATTTAATAAAAAAAGAGTGGTCAGACTTTAGCCTCATAAAAGGTTCCAGATTCAATACCTATATCGGTCAGCTCAATAGTGATATCGGTCTCTACTTCAAAATAGATCCAAATATGTTTCTATCAAATTAAAAATATTTCATTAATATTAGATTTTTTTTTAGGAAGATTATATAATTAAATATAATGAAAAATATATAAAGATAGGCCAAGTTGGCTTGCCTTAAAAACCGATCTCGTTGCTGTTAAAAAAATAAATTAACTAGTGGAGCGCATGGCATCGTGCCTTAAGGCAAATTGCTGGAACTTCCGTACCAAACATTAATTTTTTTTTAAAAGATGCACATTTTTGAAAAAAATTTACTCTGAAAAATTAGATTTTTGAGAAACTATAAATTTTTGATAAATTTTTTTTTTTTTTTAAAAAAAAGACTTTGAAGAAAAGCGTATTTTGAAATATTTTGGAATTCTTGCCTTCATGAAAATTTGATCAGCTCTTCATCTTATTAATACAAGTAAAATGTTTTTTGAATTATTCAAATCGGACCCTCCGTTCTCTTAAAAACGGAATTACCGTTCTTGGCACTTTTTGCCCCATATCTTCGCAACGGCTAGACCTGCCTTCGCCAAAAACTAATCAGCACGTCTCCTTATCAATACGAATCGAATGTTTTTTGAATTATTCAAATCGCTTCATCCGTGTTCCCGAAATCGTCGACGAAAAACTGTATCCGCACACACATACACATACGCACACAGATACACACACGCACACACACACACATCCATTTTTTCTAAGGTATGCCAAAATATTCAGAAGCCTCTGAAACGTAAAGATGTATAAAAATTTTCATTTTCAATTTTTTTGCGATTACTATAACTTACCCTACGGGAAGTTAAAAATGATTTTAACGATGAGCAGAATTATATACATTCTAATTTGATTAGGAATAAAAAATAATCAATTTTGTACTCAGACAATTCAATCAAATTATAAATTATCAAACTAATCAAATAATATACATAATATTTCACTAGATAATTCTTTTTTATATGATTTGAGTATAAATTTAATAAAACAAGTTAAGGATAGAATATCCATGTAATGAAAATATACAAACTGTACTCCTAGTTTACTTCAACACAATTTTGCATCATTAAATACCATGGTTTTGTTATTTGTATAGCACTTTGAATACTTGTTAAAACCTTCACGATGAAACGTATATATCCAGAAAACGTATATATCCTCCATAAAACGTATATATCCAGAAGAATATATATTTCGTAATAATAAATTATAGGGCTTTGCATAATGATCCCACCTTCATAAATTAAAACCTACCAAATTAAATTTGTAAAAAACTTCTACATAAATATTAATTTATAGGTATCATTAGATAAAAAATAGAATAATAAACGTCACTCAGAAACGGTTACAAATTGCATATAGGTCCGAATATGGGAGATATGGCACAGTAAAAGAGCGGATCATTTTCATCATGAACCCAAATAAATCGGAACAGTCGACCGTCCGACCTTTCGGGCTGTAAAATATCACGAGGAGAGCAGGTGCTGCAGACAACTAGGCCTCCGGGCCATTACGAATCATCAGCGACTGCGAAAAGGGATTGCCAATTTTATGAATATATTGAAACCATATATTCGAAATGAACGATATATCTGTAAACGATCTTTGATATGAAAGCGTGAATCGATTTAGGATACTGCTAAAAATATTACGGATATAACTATGGTGGAAGGTTCGTGGCAGGATCAAATTTAGATGGAATGGGATAATTTTGTGATAAAGCGATATATTGCATCTTAAAATTAATGCATTTCTTTATTTATTTTATCTTATGTTTAAATTAATAAAGATGATTCAGGGTTACAATTCACAATTCAGAAAACATTTTGTATTTATGTCCTCCTTCGATAACTAAGGATGTTGGGTTATAATTTAAATCCTTGTAGCTGTGGACTGTATTAAACATTTATTTGTTGATATATTATGCATTTGTTACAGTTCTTATTACAGTCACTGATTTGTTACAAAGTTATAATGAAAGAAGATATATTTATTTAATATTTATTATACATATTTCGTGGACTTTACTTTTAGAAGTGGACGATTAGTCTCATTAAACTCTCCGCTACCTTCTCTACAAGGAGTATCAACCATCCCGTGTAAAAGCTCAATGCCATGAAGATTGTCACCTTCATGGCCAATAATGAAACAAAAATACGTCCGAACACATTTATTACATGAGAGGTAGTACATAAAATTTTGGTTCATGAATATTGAACATAATTTTTTCATTTGAGAATTTTACCCTCACGTATTTTGTCTTACATGGAATATATAAATATGAATAAAACTGAATTGGTTTTAATATTGGTGAATTGTTAATGTGCTTTAAATACTGTGATAAAAATAGATAATTTAACCAGTGAACTGTGGCGCTCTCATTGAACTGAGCAAACATTTTTTGTGAAATGGCACTTACAACTATTTATTTTAAATAGGTATTGCTTCAAAATAAGCTAACGATCTGGAAATTTGAGAATTAGCTTTGTTTTGTTTTTCAAAAATTGCCATTTGAGTTATTAAATAAACGGTATAAACGGTCAAAGTTTATACCAGAGCTTTTTAAACGATGGGTCGCGAGTGATTTTTATGTCAAATCGTTTTATAACATCACGTCTTGATTTTTGAATGTTCTAAATAAATTTTTAAGCTATATAGATTCAGATGTATATGTATATGTATATGTATATTGTTACCAAATATATAAATTATTTAAAATTATTAATTTTTTTTATATCTGTGGGGTCGTCAAAAAAACTCGCAGTTATAAATGGGGTAGCCAAGAAACTCGCAATTGTAAATGAGGTCTCAAAGGACAAAAGTTTAAGAAGCCTTGGTTTATACGCATGACAAATAAACTCGTTAATACACAAAATTATGACAATTTTCCATGAAGAATATATTCGTCAATCATAGTTAGGTTAAAAAGTAAATCCAGATAATTTATGAACTCAAATTTGTGAGAATTTATTATAAATTTTAGCTCTATAATTCTTTATCATTTGACTCTAATTGTTGTAATTATAGGGTATAAAAAAAGTGAAAAAATATCGTTCGCTATAAACTATTATTGCTATGACCCGAGATGTTTTTAGAACACGTCAATAAAAAAAACAAGTTAATATTCTTTCATTTAGTCAAATAAATTAGATTATTTCTTAATACAGCATAATTGAAAATTTAATTTTATGTATTGGTGTCAAAGGATCATATATGATTTCTTCAAGAGACAACTGTTAAACATGGTTTATAGATAAATTGGATTTCAAATAAAAAATGTAGAATTAATTCTATATATATAATATATATTTATGTAAGTTTTATACATAGTATTGAACAGTATTCCTTGTTAGCAACGCCGTATATTTCTACATAATATGTAAACCAAATCCTTATGAATAAAAAAAAGCTTAGCAGGATTTGAACACGTAGCAGCAAAAAAGCCGGGTATCTTGGTAACAAAATCAGCTTTGCCTGTTCCATCATGTTATCCCATGACATCATAGGCGATCGAATGTCACAAAAAATCGAAATGAAAGAGCGATAATAATCTACAACCGTAGAAAACCACACCATACACTTTTTAAGCCATGAATTAACATAAATTAACTCAAAAGAAACAACCGCAGTTCTTTTTAGACAACACGCCATGTGGGAAATGAATTTGGGTGGCAGGTACAATGATCTAGAGAGAATAATGTTAGTTGTCTTGATAGAAGGAAATTAAAAGTATTTTGTTAATGAATGAAATGTTTATGGTTATATACAAAAGTATGCGGTATATTTTGTTGTATTTTAAGAGCATCAGCACCAAAAATATATAGACAACTATGTTTTTTTGAAACAACAAACACTCTTATTATTAGTTTTGATTGACCTGATTTGCCTAATTAAATAATTTTAGTATATAATTAATTATATAAAAATTTAACACCTTCAATTTAGTCATCATCATATGTAAAATTCATTTATTACAAATTAATTTACTACAAAAGAAAAATATTATGCAAAACCGAAGAAAATGTTGAATTGAAAATATACGTTAAATCCTATGGAAAAAATTAAATAGAACAAAATGAAAATTATCAATTTATTTAATTACACTATACTGAATAAAAATAATTGGATATAGTTATAAGTTTAATATTGAGTTTTAAATTAAAAAAAAAGTTATATTTAGAAAATTGATTTAAAATTGATTTCAAGACTAAATGCTCTAGTGCCAAAGTCATTCGCTGATATTTTTATTAGATGGTGGTATAATATATTTTAATTTTTCATTAATATAAAACTTAGCTAATTACTATGCTATAAATAAGCTTTCATAATATTTTTAAAAATTCTATTTCAATTATTCCTGCTAGAGAAAGTTGAGAAAGATGCTACCAGATGCTACCTATCTCCTTACTGCCATTTCGAATAAAAAAAAATTATACACAATGATACCGATATAATAATTACCAGTTTAATATATGCAACCAAAGATATTATTATAACCAGGGCAGTCATTATAAAAAGATCAGATGTTAACAATAATGGAAACAGAATTCCGCTAATAGTTTCTTCGTAAACCAACAGCACATGTAAATGAAAGGAAATGCATATTTTGTTATGAATCAAAAAAGTATAATAGAAATATTAGATTGTTATCTACCCTCAAAAAGATAATCACACATCTGAGTAAATTGATAAATAATGACCCCATGTGTAGATAAAACTAAACTTACATAATTTAAAATAATATTTAAATGTGGCTTATTTAAAACAAATTACAGTCGGGATACTGGAATTAGTAAAGCGTGGAGGTTAAATATGAATTTTTAAATATAATACGTAGAATTTAAGGAAAAACGTCTCGGTATTTATTCCCAGGTTCAAACCTGGTGGTATTCAAGATTTATGTGCTAAATGTACTGGAAAATGTTTTAAAAATAATATGCAATTAAATGCAAAGGAAATGTATTACATATTTGTCAATTTTAAGAAATCTCTTCAAAACAAATCTCTTAAAATTTTGTATATTAATTTGGATATAATGGATGTTTCAGTATTTATTCCCTGGTTCAAATCTGGTAGTTATAAGATTTAACTCTTTGGGGACGGCTGTCCACCTGAGTGGACAAACATACTCTGTGAGGCACAGGCTCTTTTATAAATAATGACTCAGTTTGCATCGAAATTTTATAATTATTATTCTAAGTAATACATTTAGGTAACTAAAAATAGTTTGAATTTTAATTTATATAACCAGGAAAACGTTACTTTATTGAAAGTGAAAAAAATCAAACTATGATTCACTTTTAAATATACAGTAAATGAGTTAAGAAGTAATAATTAGGACAGAACAAAGCTACAGAATAATTCCAGAAATGTCAAGAAACGCCTTATTAATTATTTCCTAAATTTCATCTGGAGATATTCCGCATCAAATGTTTCGGGTTTACTTTGTGAATTAGTTTACCTAATCCCAACGGGTAATATTAGTCATGATAATAGCATACGTAAGTATCAAAACAGATTTCAGTTTCTCTCGGTTTTCCATTAAGTTTCGTGATTGGATTTTACCATCAATAACAGAAAGATGCAAAAGCACAAACAATGTCCTGAACTTTATCTACATCGAACGCTATTTGCCCTTTATCTGACGAGAAAATTAAGTTTGTTGTTTATTTTACGCAAACTTTATCAGAAAATCGACATGCAAAAGAAATTGGAAATTAATATTAAAAAAGTATTGACACTACTGCGAGTTCTTGACTTTTTGAATTTTGAAAGGTATGAATAAACCACGGCTATGTAGAAGGAAACGAAATATTTACTAAATGCAATTTATGCGAAAAAACAAAGCAAACAAGGTAAAAAATCTATTCGCTTTTGTTTACATATACGAGGGAGGTATAAAATTCCATATTTAAATTACTTTATACGTATTGTGGGATATGTTTCAAAACACATCCATATAGTCATATTATATTCTCAAACTGATATCGTACATTAAACCACATTTTAAGAATCACTTATGAAATTCACTTTGCATCTATTTTTTTAAATGGTTTTTGTTGTTAAAAAGAACATCGTCAATGGCCGAATAAGACCACTTGGCATGTCATCGGCAAAAGCGTTTTTTATTTCAGAATGAAAGGAATTTCTGTGAAGTCACGTACATGGTGTGGAATGATTTTTGGGCAGCAGATGTATATTTGCTCCTTTTAGAAGAGACCCGAATATATACAGAATGAAAAAACTGACTAATTATTTTCTTAATTAGATATAGAAATGATAAAAGACATTTGAATAGAAATAGGTAAAATTATAGCAAAAAAAAACAACAAAAAAAAAAACAAAAAATTAAAATATTAGAAAAAATTTAATTGGTCCATATCTTTTAAAAGGCAATTTCTAAAAACCTTCAGGATATACGTGTTAAACATAAAATTATTACTACTAAGTAATAACGTATCTAGTGTTCCAAATATTTTGCCTACTATGAAAATTACAATTCGCATTTCAATAGACGTTTGGGAACCATTGAACTATATATGTCACGTTATAGTGAAATATGAAAATTGGATTTATATTGTGTATATTTGTCAAACGATGTAAATATTTCCCATGCTTATATCCACTTGACTTGATTTATACCTTCCACAATATCATGATGCGCTCTTTTCAAGTGCTTTTTGAGATTTCAACAGCATATTTAAGTTTGAACACATGAGCAAATATAACAAATATTTCAAGTGATATTCAGAGAAAAATACATTTTATTAATTTGTTAAAAATAATATAAACCAAAAGTTATTTGTTAGGTAATTATCACAAATGCTGTTTACAATTCATTACACAAATATATGAACAAAAGATAAAGTAAATCAACAGAGCACAGTCAATTTACATAAGGATTATATTTGCTTGTATTACATAAAACATAGAATTACAATAATTTTGTCTAATGAATAATGAAATATTGAATTCCAATATACTGGTATCAGAGCAATTCTCATTGATAATATTCTTAACTAGTGTAAACTAGTGGTGCATGGCATCGTGCGTTAAGGCAAATTGCAGGAACTTCCCGTAGCGAAAACTAAATTTAAAAAAAACTTCGCAGAACTTTGAAAAAACTAGATTTTTGAAAAAAAAAATTAAATTTTTGAAAAAATTGGACAATTTGAAAAATGAGTTTTTTTATATTTTGATTTTATTTTGAAAGTTTCGAACATTTTCTTACGCAAACGCGCTGCTTAGCTGAAAGGAGTCGAAATATAAAAGCGCGAAAGCGCCGCGTAGTTGTCTAGCGTGGAAACATTGGTACGGAACCCATAAAAATGTATGCAAAAGTTGTACTTATTATATACTTTATAAAATAAGTAATAATACAATGTACATATGTCAAATGATCATTTTTTACTTTTTTTTACTCCGGCGACGCTGGACCTGCCTTCACAAAAAATTTGCCAGTTGTTCATTTCGTCAATACAAGTAAAATGGTTTTTGAATTATTTAAACCAGACGTTTCGTTATCTCAAATACTGAAATACTGTTATTGGCACTTTTTGCGACGTATCTCCAAAACGGCTAGACCTACCTCTGCCAAAAACTAATCAGCACGTCTCCTTATCAGCAGGAATTGAATTATTCAAATTCGTGTTCTGGAATTGTCGACGAAAATTCGTATCCGCACACGAGCACACACAAACACACACACATATTCATATTTTCTAAGGTATGACAAAATGTTTAGAAACCTTTTAAACGTAAGGATATATACAAATTTTCATTTTTGATTTTTTTGCCATTACTATAACTTACCCTACGTGAAGTTAACAATTGTAATGTCTAAAACCATTATAAATTATTAATTTATTAATAATATTTTCCTCACCTAGCAAGCAGAAATATATAGCTTGGTTATAAATAGATGCTCCCTTCGAAAACAGATCTAGATTCACAGATGTGAATATAACTCTGACTCAAATCAGAAAAGTGTAGTTTGAGAGATTTGTCAAAATGTAAAAAAATATTTACGAAACTAAATTTTGGGTGTGATCTTGATTAAAAATTTGAGAAGTCTTAGTTTAGAAGACAACTACTGTGACTTGCAATCAGGCAGGGAAAAACAAAGATTTTAGGATCAAACTTTGAAAATTTTGAGTGTAAACTTGAGTATATATTAGTAGCCTTCGGTTTATCCAGAACGAAATGAGATCTCATCACTAACTATTCAAAAACTTTTATTGACATCCCTGATCTAGATAGCCTCATCACACAACGCGTATCAATTTGGTTCATTTGAACTTACAAGCAACACAATGTCTCAGTTGTGTTGTGATGCCGCGGTACGCTGCCCCTTTGATCAATTTTATTCCTATTGTTCTATGCAAAAACCTCCATCATGAACGACTTTGCTTACCAATAGAAGAGTTGAGATTTTTACTCGATTGGACTGACGTTATCATAAAAATATATCGATAAAGTCGGGGCGCTGCATTCTTCAACAATCAACCCGCGCGAGTTCAGTTAATTCTCAAACGATGAGAAGACGATCAAACGAAGAGCAAGAGCAGGATTCATAATCTATCAGCGTTAAATGAATCGACAGGTTCATCGAACCTATATTGTAATGAAATTATAAACGAAAAACTATGGTCCAATAGAAAAGTCCAATAGGAGAAGTAAAAATAAAATTTTAAAGGATTGGTATAAAACAAGTATTAAGTTTTTATAAAAGCACTCCAAGTATGGAATATTTATATACATTGTTAATAACAATCCTGATTTTCGGAAATAGCTTTATGAGCAAAATTACTTGGCACAAAAATTATTCTCAGAAGTGCGCCCAACCAGGCTAAAACGAAAAATTCCCAATGATCTCATAAATAGCCATTTGTAAACGCTAACATTAATATTATTATTATCTTATTTCTAATTTTGTTAATTTTGTTATATTTTATTGTTTTTTAGTATTATTTTATTATTCAGAAATTTTATTAATTTTATTTTTATTATGATTTGCTTAAATCATCATACTACGGATATCATTTTAATGTAAATTCTATCCTTTGTACTCTTATTTATTTAAATTTATGTTATTATTATTATCATTATTGCTAGATGTTATATTATTTAACAGTTGTAATAAATATTGTAATTAAAAAAAAAGAGCACAATGCACAAATTTTGCATCACATGGGAATTAGCAAATATTCGTTAACAAATTGTTAATGAAATTATTTAATAATTCTTTAGCAAAGCTATTTTTTAGTTTAAAAATTCGTTAACAATTCAGCTAGTTCCTGAAATATTGATTTTAGGATTGTATTTTAAATATTAAAAAAATACTTACATTAAATTTCTGTACATCTGTGTAGATCAGACGTTTCTAATTGATTGAATAATGACGATAAAAAAATGTTTTGACCATTAATTTGCAATCAAGTACGTAAATTAAAAATTTGTACGAACAATTAGTTGAAAGGTAAAAATTAATAAAACAATGAAAACGAATTTTATTCACAGCCTTCATTTTAAAGGTTTTTATTTGAACACCTAATTATTGATCAATTTTGAATACAAGATATACTGCGCATATTTGCTAATTCCAATATGATAATTTGAACTGAGGGTTCAAAAATCGATTTCTTATCTCTGGTTTTAAAAAGAGCTAAGAAAAAACAGAATTAGTCAATTCATTGCAACGATGGGTTTTGCAAATCTTTGGCTTTTTACCATCCTATGAAAATTATTTTTTAACTTCGAAAATTAAATTTTTTGCATATCTTTACGTTTCAGGGGTTTCTGAACATTTTAGCATACCCCGGCAAAAATGAATGTGTGTGTGTGTGCGTCTGTGGATACAGTTTTTCATCCACGATTTCAGACATATGAATAAACCGATTTTAAAAATTTAAAAAGCAGTCGATTCCTATTGATAGGGAGATGTGCTGTTTAGTTTTTGGTAAAAGCAGGTCCAGGCGTTCCAAAGATACGAGGTAAAAAGTGCCAAAAATGGCAGCTTTTGAGAAAACTAAGCATCCGATTTGAATGATTTAAAAAACTTTCTGCTTATGTTGACGAAATGATTGCTTTTAGGGAAAGATTTTTTTTTTAATATCGAAAATAATTCGGATTTTAATTCTAATTATAGCTAAAGTTCTAAACATCACTTATATACTTTAAATAAATAATTTTAACTTTGCAATTCAGTTAATATAATTCTTATAAGTATTAGACAATGCCCTTTATTTTAAACCCGATTGATTAAGCTGTGTTTATTTACTTTTCATACAAACATATATAAACGTTGTTGTCCAATTATAAACTCTTATATTTGGACTATTAAATGCGAATAATGAAAATCACAGTATTTATAATAATATATTTGAAAAGATTTAATAATCTTCAAATATTTTATCACGAAACGGGAAGTTCCAGCAATTTGCCTTAAGGCACGATGCCATACAATACTAGTTAATATTATATATGGCACGAAACAAGGCAGTCAATAATGATTTAAACTTCACAGAAAACTACCCAAAACCAAATGAAATGTAACCCCCTCAAGAGTATGGAATAGGTGAAGATGATCACCAGCACCACAATTTTTACTTCTGGATTTAATACAATTAATTTAATACAATTTAAATACATTTGCAATTAAGATTATTGTATCATTTGTATAAAAATGAGAGTAGTGTGAAGAATACATAATTACAATTTCAATAGGTTTATCACACCTGGCATAAAGGTACGTGTCAAATATCTTCGATCTGTTTCATACAAACGGGCGAATGACGTCTTCTTGTAGATCGAGATGTCAGATATGTTTGTGGCAATTATAATGTGTGAATGGTGCCATAAATCGTTCCATGAATAATTACGATGATGTCTTGATAATTTACGATTCGATTAGATTACAGGAATCAAAACATATCATTATCAATAATTTTTATCTTGCTTTGGTTTAGTTTAAACATAATGCATAGTAAAGGAACAACGTATTCCTCTGCATAAATTCCTTGATTCTGAAAACTCAATGTGGGATTTTATTTATAATCATCTGGTGTTTCTCATGTGTAACAGGACCTCGACCATTAAGAATCACCAAAGTCTAGGCATAACCAATTAATGCCTGGCAAATGTCAAGATATTTTGTGAAAAAATGTAACTCAAAAAAATTCAGTAAAGATGGCAGGACAAAATATAAACGCACTGCTTCATTCAATCAGTACGAAATTATCTAAACTGTCAGCTAAGATATTTAATTCTCTGAAATTTGATTATCTTAACTTATTTGACAGGCATGTTGATAATGTCGAAAGGCTATTAGTTTATTATTATTAGAGAGAGTGTTGATGACAAGAGTGCCAGACCCACAACACGATAATAGCGACACTTGAGCGATAAGCATGCACTTCATGGAATAAATAGACAAATATTTATATACAAAATGAGAAGTATATCGATGATGTGAAGAGTGTGAAAGTGAAATTAACGGTTCAACATTTTGTACGAACTTGTTTTTGTGCGTAAATTTTTCTGTCGGTACATGGAGCATTAATTCTAATTTAGTTACATTAAATTAAGGTGACCATATTTTTGGAAGTCAAAACCGGGTCGGCAATTTTTAGTTATGCAAATTCGGGGCGAAGGGAGAGGGGGCTTGTAATAGTTTTGTTTTATGAGTCAAATTTTTAAAATCAGAATTGCTGACTTTCAGTAAGAACTTTATTATTCAGTTATATGTAATAATTTTTTGACTATGATATTAATTCTCTTTTTTTTTCGCTTTTGAGCCTTGTATAAAATTCCATTCAATTTCTTTAAATCAATTTAATTTTCAAAAAAAATTAACACTTGTTCGTTTATTTTCATAAATTTTAAAAATTTACCCATTAATTTTCGAAAAACCGCAAAAATCCAGGGCAAAGGATCTAAATCTGGGACAAATATTGCTTTTAGAAAAATTAGGGGCTCAAGATGGACTTCCGGGACTGCCCCGGCTAAACCGGGACCTTATTCCTATGATCACCTTAATTAAATATATTTAAAAAAAATATGACTTTATTCCATCTCCATTTATAATATTAACTAGTGGGGTGGGTGGCATCGTGCCTTAAGGCAAATTGCTGGAACTTCCCGTACCGTAACGAAATGTTCGAGGAATATTGAATGTTTTCAAATAGATTATTATAAATATTGTAACATTGTCTAATATTTATAAGAATTATATAAACTGAATTGCAGAGTTGAAATTATTTGTTTAAAGTATATTAGAACTATAGTCAGAATTAAAAATAAAATCTGAATTATTTTCGATATACAAAAAATTTAAAAAATTTAAAAAAAAAAAAAAAAAAAAAAATTGGTACAATTTTTTTTATCCAAAATCAATTATTTTGTTAAGACAAGCAAAAAGTTCTTTGAATCAATTGAATCGGACGCTTAATTCTCTCAAAAACTGCCATTTTTTGTACATTTAGCTCTGTATCTCTGAAATGGCTGGGCCTGCCTTTACGAAAAACTAATAACCCCTTCTCCCAATCATTACTAATTGAATGTTTTTTAGATCATTCAAATCGGATGCTCCGTTCTCTCAAAAACTCGATTTCTATTTTCTGCACTCTTTACTCCTTATCTCCGTAACTGCTGGACCTGCCTTTGCCAAAAACTAATCAGCTCTTCTCCTTATCAATAGGAATCGAATGTTTTTTAAATTATTCAAATCGGTTAATCCGTACGCCCGAAAACGTGGGCGAAAATTTGTATCCATACATACATACACACACACACACACACACACACACACATCCATTTTTTCTGAGGTATGCCAAAACGTTCAGAAACCTTCAAAACGTCGAGAAATGTAAAAATTTTCAATTCCGATTTTCGGCCCATTACAATAACTTACCCTACGGGAAGTTAAAAAGTGCTTAATTTTATTAAATTAAAAAATAAATTTTCTGTAATAGTTGTGATATGCAATTTATAAAAATCTTGTAACGACTAGTAATAATCTATTGGTTATTAATATTGTAAGCAATTATTTTTATTAAACCTAATGCGCTTTTCTAACTTATCTATCGCGTTTAAGAAGAAAATTAAGAAGAACTATTTTTAAAACATTTCTATATAATCAAATGTAGCAAGGAGAACAATAGGTTTACTATTCAATTAAAATTATTCCCAATGTTAGCAGTATTTCAGCAGTTTAAAAGATTTCATATTAGAACAACTAGTGACTTTCGGTTATCACTTGAAAAAATAGATAGTAATATGCTTCAAAATGAAAATAGCCTTTCGCAACATTGCCAATTGCTAAAAAACCTCAGTATTAGAGTTCAAATAAATTCATAAAAAATATATATAGATAATATAGATCAACCGTTGGGTAACCTTCTGAAGTTAAAAAAAGTCATCCCCATGATAACTATTAAACTCTGATTGGTGTTAGTCAAATGTAATAAAAAAATTAGAACTAATGAAAAACATTACATGTTTATTTCTGAACTGTATGTTTGTATTTTGTTCTGCTATATAATAAAAAAATTATAATTATTATATTTTATATAATTAATTGGTATTGTTGTACAGTCTTGAAGTATCACCCGATATTGAAAAGAATGAAGTTATAAAATTACAAAATATTTCGATGTTTTGTAGTCTCAAAACATTCTACGTGGCGCAGCAAAAGATGGGGAACACAATGATATACAATGGATTGCATAAATATATCCATTTAATAGAATTACAAGAAGGCACAACTAAATTCGTTCAATTTAATTTCTTGATTATACTAAACTGCGACAAAATTAAAGTTGCCGTTGAAAAATAATCAGTTTTCTAAAGCTGCAGAGATAAAACTACAAGCATACAATCAAATGAAATTCTATGTAGAATTGTAATAAAATGTAATGAAACTGCGCTCAAACAATACGAAGAAAACGAGCAAAAATGTCCAGTGTTCATAGCGGTACTTCTCATTTAGTAGATTCGCGAACACGTACCTCTTTCAATTAGATCCATGCGGAGGTATATAAAACAAAGCCAGATAAAAACCAAACGAAACCGAACTAATTGCAGATAGTGGCGGAAAATTTCAACCGGTTTAACCAAGAAACTGTCTAATTGCAACATCTCTTTTTAGTAGAAGACAAAAACAATGCAGATTCTACCCTAATAAATGACCTAATTCCCATGTTTGAATTTTTACACGTGGTATAACATTTTCAGAAATTCATACTATTAGTGTTGAATGATATAAAAATATATTGATCAATGCTTCCATGAAATTGTGAACAGTTTTATAATAATTTATATTAATAATTTATTTAATAATTAATATATATATATATATATATATATATATATATATATATATATATATATATTTGCAATATAAATTCCAAATTAATTTTCTTATAATTTCTAATTTAGCAGATAGGTAAGAATAGATAAGTTTAATTTTATAATGTAATAATAAATAATTATCAAATGAGACTAAGATCTAAAAAAAAATTTTTTTTTTATATTAGTCTGATTTGATAATTAAATATTAACACATTATAAAATTAAACTTATCTATTGGAACCTATCTGTTATAACTCTATATAGATCCTATATAGAAAGACTTTGAGTAACTCATTTGTTAAATAACATTACATTTTAAAAGAAAACCTAGTGATTTACCTTCTATTAATGCACTAGATCGTGTCTAAATTTAGTTTTGGTAATATCTGAAAGTTACATAATGTTATATGATTCAAAAATGCATTTGCCATTCGACGATTCATAAAAATCATTTTTAATAATTTTATACAATTATTCATAAAATTTGCTAGTATCTTCTACTTTAAAAGTTTTTACCGATATTGTATTTTAATGGATGTTTAATATTATTGTTTTACCATTCAAACAAATGTCTGAAAGTTACATAATAAATCAAAAATAACATTTGTTGGCCGTTTGACCATGATTCCAAATAGTCCTAAACACGTACAAAATAATTCATATTAACTATTATTAAAAACAAGTACATTTTATTTAAAGTATTAAATAATTTAATGATTTAATTTAATTTGCTATACGATTGTTTCAATTTTGCCAAGTATTTTAACACTTATTCTTAGTGAACATTTAGTAAATACATTAAAAAATATATATGTGTAGAATTGCCAGTATTTCTTTTTTTTTAACTAAAAATTTCAAAATGATGAATTATATTTTCTGTATGTAGTAAGGTTCTTTTAAGTCTTTTTCAACTGTATCAGCAAAAAGGTTTTTCGCTAATTTATTAAAATTAGGTTACATAATGCTTTATAAAATGGTCTGATTACAATAATTGCAATGGCTAATTATCAAACATAATCAACGTCTTGTAAAAAAAAATATTGTAAAGTTTTCTCACTAAACGATAAAATTTAAGCGCGTTTTACTCGTTCACGGTGAGGCAGAATAACATGAATGCTATAGCATTCAAATTTTAAAGTCTAATTAATATAATATAATACCAAAACTAATTTTAGACATAATTTAGTACATTAATAAAAGGTTTAGAAATTCAATGTTATTTATCAACTTTATTACTCAATGTCTTTCTATATAGACAAATTGCAATTTATAAGAAAAAATAAAATTAATAATTTTATATAACTTCACGTTTTTGTAGTTTTTGTACCTGTTAAGGTAATTTCTAACTTTAGGTATTTTCGTGTTATTTTATCTCTTTCAGTAGTGATAAATTAGCTTGGGCACGCACATTGCATTTAGTGGAAGCGTAATTCTTTGCATGGATGCTATAGCATTCATAATATATATTGGTTAAAATATGATGATATGGCTATCTTTAATTAAAAGGTGGTCAAATCCAATTTCGGATATCACAGCTAATTTAAAAATAAAATGACTTTCAATGTTTTTGCCTTGCTAAAACTTATATTGATTCAAAATTCATATTCTAATCCGACAATTGATTAAAATCAAAACTAGCAACTCTGCACAAAATTATCCATCACTGAATAAATTAAAATCATTGTAAAGTAGGTACGATAAATGCTCGATCATCTAAAAGCCAAGAACGAAGTAAAACAATAAAAACGTGATCTTGCTTGTTATAAAATTATGTAAAATACATAGGACTTGTAAATATAAGTCGTTTTAAAAATCTGCCTACAAGCGAATACGATGTCACATTAAATTAGATGACCGGTAAATTGTGAGCAGAGTAAATATTGAGACCGAATAAAAAGATGAGAACACCTGCGGCTTTTCATGTACATTTTTTCTACCTGCTTGAATTTCAATTAGCATATAAACTTACTATACTAACTAAATAGTCGCTTACAATGGAGAATGAAATTTGAATTATGTAGTTAAACTGAAAACGTTGACTATTTTTTTTATATAATGATAGCAGTGGTAATAAAAATATTTTGCACAAACAATATCAAAAAATGTAATTAAGATTACATAATGTTCTTGGCTAACAAACCCGGGACAAAATTTAAAAATGATTTAACTAAATATTTTTATGAGCAAAAATTCGATGTAACAAGATATGGAAATTATTTATGATACAAATTAATGTCAATAATTTGAAGGAATTAGAAAAAAATGGTTAAAATTGACGACGGTGATTTATCAAATATAATTCTATTTGATCTCGTCTTATTCTTTTATAATATTACAGATTCTGACGTAAGAGAGCAAGGCCATTTTATTTATAAATTATTTTTAAAAAAATTCTTTCTGGATGAAGGAAAAACGATGTAAAACATTGATTATTTTCTGAAATAATCTGAACGAAAGAAAAACTCAATTAATTAAGATTACCTTTAGACTAATAAACCTGAGACAAAGTTAAAAATATTGATTTAAACAACCGTTTACCGTATACATCCTACACATGAAAAAATTAATAAACCATGTATATAAATTTAACAATATTAATATTAGAAATTAATATTAATCATTAAGAGAAATTAATAAAAGTTTAGCTAAAATTGGTGGCGGCCTAAAACACGTGGTTCCAGTAAGTAAAATTGTAATGGCGATTTGACTAATATAATGTTATTCGACCTCATATATTACTCTTTTATAATAATACAAAACCTGGAGTAAAATTGCGGGGATAATTCATTTATAAATTGCAGTTTGAAAAATGATTTAATTAAAAAAACAATCTTTAGCACTACTACTGAAAAAATAGAAGATTTTTCTCAGTGGATATTCCTGAAGAAAAAAAAAGTAAAGTAATTGATTATTTTCTGATTTAATCTAAATGAAAGGAAAACGTAAGTAATTAAAGCTACCTAATTTTTCTGCTCTAGTCAAAAACAACATACCCATTTAAAAGATTTGCCTGAATACAAGATAATTGTGAAATATTCGTATTCATCCTACACATGAAAAAATGACTAAACCATGTATATAAAAATAACAATTATTATTATTACAAATTAATATTAATAATCTAAAGAAATTAGTAAAAGTTTAGCTAAAATAGCTGGCATTTAAAACACGTGGTTTCAGTAAGTAAAATTGCAATGGCGAGTTGACTAATTCAATATTATCAGTGGATATTCCTGAAGGAAAAAAAGTAAAGTTATTGAGTATTTTCTTACTTAATCTAAATTAACAAAAAACGTTAGTAATTGAGGCTGCCTAATAAACCTACTAGGACAAACACAAGCATTTCTACAAATCATCACATACTCATTCAGAAGTTTTCCTTCAATACAAGATAATTGTGAAATATTCGTATACATCCTACATATGAAAAAATGACTAAACCATGTATATAAATATGAAAATTATTAATATTACAAATTAATATTAATAATTTAAAGAAATTAGTAAAAGTTTAGCTAAAATTGGTGGAAGCTAAAACACGTGGTTTCAGTATGTAAAATTGTCATGGCGATTTGGCTAATATAATTCTATGCGACCTTAATATTTAAACCCAAACTTGGGATAAAAAATAATAATATGAAAATTAAGGAATTCAAATTAATTTATTAGGATTAGATGTTACATCTAAGCTTTCTTCACATCTAAGTAATGTAACTTCATTTAATAAAATTAGAAGATTTTTTAACATAATTTGCATTACGTTTTAGATTCAATTTAGTAATACTTGATTTTCACATTTAAAATAATTCAATTTGCATAATTTCGTTGCAAATGTTTGAAAATGAAATCAGTAAAACGCGGCTTTAAATAATAATATAAGTTCATAAAAACACGTGGATCTCATAAATACAAATGTGTACTTTATATAGTATATAACTAAAATCATAATATGACATGTAATAATCTCCAGTAATTAGTCTTGTATTTATGGGAAACATGCATTAAAATTGATAGTTTTATAATTTAAAAAAAATAAGTAAAAATGTCCTTTACCGACCTTGTACAATATTCTCCTTTTAAATCCTCAGCCCCAACAAAAATCTGCATAAACTGGTTTATCAGGTAGACACTAGTAGTGTTAATCCATTTTTAAAATCACAAGATACAACAAACAAACACTATAGCCAATCACGAAATAAAACTAACACAAAAATATAATATTCACTTGTTCAATAATTTTAGCAAACACTAACTCAATAAATTTTAATAAAATACAGTTTAATAGGTACAACTTCTCTCAGTTTCTATTTACGTATCACAAAACCATGCCGAGCGTTTCAGCAAGAGGCGTACAGAGCAAGTCCGTTCCCGATGGTGCCGCATGCACAACTGACTTGGTGAGGGAGAGACCCGTCATGCGAAGGTCGATGTGTTAGACTCGTCTAGACATGCGGGAAAGAGCGAGAAGCAAAATGTTATGCTTCCATCTTTTGTTCCGTTTTAACATATTTCAGGTTTGGTGTGTCCGTCCGTCTATCAGTCGTACCACCTTAAGGAGGTCTTCCTATGTGACGGCCTGTTTTTAGGGATATTTTAGGATTTTTTTTCTACGACCAGTAAATATTTAGTTCTTCAAGTTTTTTATCATTTATTAACACATATTTGGACAGCATAAATATAAAATTTCAGCTAAAAATATTCAGTCAAACTAGAGTTATAGCGCTCTGAACAGCCCCGCCTCGAAAAAAAGAGCTCCTACTTTCTCCACGATTCCGGCTGATCAGCTTATCTGAAAAAAAACGGCGTTTTAATTTGTAGGCTTAAAAGCACGGAATGACCTATGATCAAATGAATATAAAAAAATTGGATTTTTGATAGACATTTGAAATAAAAGTTGCAAATTAGGCGTTTTTTTTTTGTTTTTTGCTATAAAAAAATCGAAGTTTTGAAAATTTTCGATTGATAATAGTTCATTCCATGCGTTTAAATATATTGAGTGTGCCCTGTAAATTTCAAGTAATTCGGTCCAGCCGTTTCTGAGATACAAATGGAGACACAAGTTTGAAAAACACAGTTTTGAGAAAAACGCGTTTAAAGTTTCTAACTGCCAACTCAGCGCTCCGAACCGCTCCTTCTTTTACCTGCTGTATCTTTAAAACGACTTCAAATTTTCTAAAATCGCTTCACTACCGTATTCTAGACATGTTAAGGGAGCAATTTATGAAAAAAATTGATTTTTTTCAACCCATCACATAGAAAGACTCCCTTAAAACATGCAAATTTTTGACATTTGCTAACATTTCAGCCAGCATGAAGTTGCTGCCGAAAGAGAAATAAGCTGTCAAGTTCAATAGTAATGGATTCATAACTTTGACAGCAAAAATCTGTCAAGATATTATTATAATTATTGTATTGTCTAGGGCCAAGATAATAGCTTAGGGATCGTTCAAGTATTACGTAAGCAGATTTATTAAAATTATTTACCCACCCATCCCCCTTGTCAGCAAAAGTAAGCAAAGCTCTTACCCCCTACCCCCATGCTTACGTATACATTTTGCAATTAATGTAAAAAAATAAAAATACTACCTATGACGTAATCATCATTCAGACTCCCCTGCCCCTCATTGATTTGCTTATTTTGGGTTGACATGGGGGACAGGGAAGTCTGGATGGTGATTACGTCATAGGTAGTATTTTTATTTTTTTACATTAATTGCAAAATGTTTACGTGAGCATGGGGGTAGGGGGTAAGAGCTTTGCTTACTTTTGCTGACAAGGGAGATGGAGGGGGGTAAATAATTGTAATAAATCTACTTACGTAATACTTGAACGATCCCTTTGCTGAGTTTTAATTTTGTTGTAGGTTTTATTTGAGTGTAGTTAGCTTCCACTGAATTAAAACTGGGACCATAGCTAAACTAAATAATTGTAAAGAAACATAGAAATTTGTACAAGTTTTGTTGGTGAAATGTCTGATTATATAATAATACGTATCTTCGAAACAACTGGACTTGCCTTTGCCAAAAATTAATGAGCATATCTCTCCATTAATACGAATCGAATGTTTTTTGAATTATTAAAATCGGTTGATTCGTGATTCCAAAATCGTCTATGGAACTCACACACATATATCATTTTTTTCTAATTTAAGGTATGCCAAAATGTTCGGAGACCTCTGAAACGAACAGATATGCAAACATTTTCATTCTTGATTTTTTGCGATCACTATAACTTACCCTACGGGAAGTTAAAAAATGCTTCTTGCATCTTCTTATATTATAAAATTTTTTGCGAACTAATTTAGGGGCCAACTCTCGTATAAAATAGAAATATTATGTTCGTCATTATCGTATGAGTTGGTAGTCACAAACTGTCAAAAAGTTATGTATTTGCTGTTCGATTGAGCATTTTACACAATATTAACTGTTAAAACCTAAACTCCGAATATCATCAAGGACTCAAGCGTTTTACTCCAAATCTACTTCTGAAACCTAACTTCCAAAAGGCACAAATGTCAAATTGCAATTTTTTCATAAGTGCAACTTTCTAACACTTTGTTAACACATACGAGAAGTCTAATCAAAGTTAATAATTTGACGTTTGTGCCTTTTGCTGTCCGCGAATGTGTTAATTATTATTTGTAGTGATTTTTTACTTTAGAATGTAGATGAATATATTTTTCTAAATCAAAAATACACATTTCCGCCATTGCTATATTTAAGTTAAAAATATATATTAGTTCTATTAAAATTATATTAGTAAAATAATATATCATAGATAGGTCAATCATTAGGTTGCTTTCTAGTTCAAAAGTATCGCAGTTCAAAAGTATCTTTATAACAACTCATAGGGCTTTTAAGTTGTGATTTCTGTTCAGAAAACAAAAGGAAACTTATTTACTATAAATAAATTGAAGCGAGTTTGCCAAAAATTGATCAATAAAATTCTCTATCGATATAATTTAACCCGTCAATTTTGGTTGACAATTTAGATTTAAAATTTAAGCGCACAATTCAATGAGCGCGCCAAAGTTAACTGGTTAAACAAACTTCAAATTTTATTTATTTAATGTGTGCAAGGTGCATAAAAAAATAAATCTGAACCAGTTAATTACGAAGAAACGATACCAGCCAATTTTTACTACAAAAGAGCATGATTCTCTGTAATGTTTCGAAAGTCTTTCAAAAACTAAAACGATTTTTTTTTTAATTTAACCGTTAAGTACCAACATCAGCTCGACTGATCATTGTCTATTGAGTAAACCTTTACATGTCGATACATGAGAAGTCATTTCAAATTATGCAATGCTGACCATTAAAAGAATATAACAAATTTATAACTAAATCAACTCTTTAATAACATACAACAATACAAGATAAATGTTTATGGCTGTGAAACATTTCTCTTAATATTACAATAGAAACAATTAATTAAATTAAATAGGAATGAGAAAATATATCACACATAACATAGAAACATAGGTGACATAGATAATAAAAACATATTCATCAATTATAATCGTTAAAATAAAAATAAAACATTACTTATTTGCAATCGCTCATAGTATAATTTCAGTTTGGAATTTATTTGGACTGCGGTATTAAGTTTCCAGTGAATAAATATAAATAATAATAAAATTGTAAATTATGTAGTTATTCAATGTTGCAAAAACTGCAAGGGCAACATAGAATATTCGAGTTTATTCATTGAACTATCAATAGGATATTCAAGCTGAATAAAATATCCTAATAATTATCCAATTTTCATGCAATGCTTATAAAGAGTACAGATATATGGCTGCATATTTGTACTCAATATTGCAAAAATGCTCACAATATTATTTTATTATTATTTATAATAGCGAAAGAGATAAAAAATTGTATGGATAATCATATGAGCTAATAAGTGATTAGCTCATATGTAGTGTAATTTGTTTAAATGTTTAATTATTCATACTTTTTCAGGAATTTGCCTGTTAGATGCATAATACGTTAGGCCGCATCGTAAAATACATCTTACAAATTATGAGCAAAAAATATGAACAAAGTCCACGCAAATTTTCCATACACTTTTTTTAAATTAACTTTTCTTAAATTTTGAACGTTATAAATTAAAAAAAAAATTAAATAGTTACTATTATACCATCAAAATCTCACAGTAAAAAATCAGAATTTGAATGCGTTCAACGATATTTTATGTATATGGGAAA
The DNA here is from genome assembly GCF_003426905.1 of Ctenocephalides felis. Classification (NCBI taxonomy): domain Eukaryota; kingdom Metazoa; phylum Arthropoda; class Insecta; order Siphonaptera; family Pulicidae; genus Ctenocephalides; species Ctenocephalides felis. Next base: position 19,454,792 of record NW_020537324.1, on the reverse strand, counting down.
TAATTAATATACATATTTAATCAAAGTTATGATTAAATTATGTTATGAAAAATCTTTAAATAAGTATTGTTATTAATTGGTCACTATGAAACAAATATAATATTATTGTCTAACAACATCGTTACTTATCATGAATGTTTATATATGCTTATATATATATATATATATATATATATATATATATATATATTTAACGCATATCCATCATAAGTATATTAATATATCTAATACATATACGGCAACGTGTATAACACTGTCTTGAAATATTACACTTTAATACTATTTAATTATTTTAATTATTTATATATTATAACATATTTGAATAACGACAATGAGCAATAAAACTTCACAAATGCTCTGTTCCATTTAAACAGTTTTCTTTAAAAAATATCCTTTTTGATTGTCTATGTAGCAACATTACTTTTTAATGAGTATTCGGAAAATAAATTTAACTTATATTAATTCAATATATATAGTTATGTTGTAAAGGAATGATATAAATTATAGACATATATTATAGCAACATCCATTCGGTAACAAGATTAACGATATATTTTACGTATTTATTATTATTATTTGTTAATAGTTTTAAAATAAAATTATTGGTTATATAATATTTAGTAAAAAATTTCATGTTTGAGTCGTTAATGATACCTTAATAATACCTGCCAATTGCAATACATTGTTAAAGCTGCTTACTTACACAGTTTAAAAATAAATCTTATTATCTACTCACATTCAATTTTACTAGTCGAAGAGTAAAAATAATTTTAGCTTGAAAACCTTCTGCTCTCTGTTAGAAGTTCCTTTGAAACGTTGGCATTTGGGTTTCAAACCAACCATTCAGCTGATGTTTTAGATAAAGATAGAGTTTTAGGGGTCTCTATGATAGTTTGAGTGCCAACAGTGACCAGAAGGTTAATTTTGCCTCCTTTTGATTTCGAAATTTCACGTCACACCTGCGTACCTCCGCATAAGGTAGAGAGATTGATCGGTGCTCGTTCGGCTCTTAGAGCTTGGTTTGCCCTCTAGAAACCAGAAGCAAAGTTAGTCAAAATGTAAAGGTGTGTTTCTGATATATATTGAATGTATGTGCACTAAAACTCCGTTAAGACGATTTTTCAGGGACCCAATCGTATTATGGGGGCAGACGCAAAATAGCGTATTATTATGCTATCATATTAAAGAGTTCTACTGCATTTTATTACATATTCCATATTACAAGCCTTGGTCTATTATATACTTTTGAAAATATTACTATAAATCTATTCTTCAACACATACTCTTATATCAGTTCTTATATTGTTCTCAATATTCGATCATATCTTTCACATTGCCAAATTAAAAGATCTGATGTCAAGTTCAAATGGCAGAACAAAAATAATTGGAAAGATAAAACCTATAAATAATTATATATAAAAAGATGCAAAGCGTATAATGTAACTCTGTAAAAGATTTCAAATTCATATAAAATTTACTATAAATCAGCTTAATACTAAAAAGAAAGTTTAGAATATTTTGGTATTACTGTAAAACAAACTATATATTGAAATTTGTTAATATATCTACATTCTACATAGTAGAAATATATACATCTACCAATTAGTATTATTCCACAAAGTGATTAATACCATAATTCAGAATTGATTCCAGAATTTTTAAAAATATACTGTTTTAAATCAAACATAATTTTTTTTATTTATTTTACCTATATTTACATATTAGTTATGATTTTTTTACCCTAGTCGTAGATTAAGCCTAGAAAATCTAATACTAATAAATTACAGTACTCATATAAAAAATGAAAATTTTAAGAATTTATTATAAATTATCATATATGTATATTAAGGTGGACCTTAATATGGATATTTTCGAATTTCCTTGCTCCCAAGGGCTCAATGGTTTCAAATTGATAAACAATTCTCTGAAAGTTTTAGCTCTTAATATTTTCTTTTAGATAGTGCGCAATTCAATCAAACTTCGTATGGAAATACCATAGAAAAAATTTTGAAAATTGAAAAAAAATTTTTTTTAGGTATAACTTAGCGACAAATGAATTAAAATAAAAGTGAAAATTTGTGTTATTTTTCTATTGAAAATTTGACGCCCTGCACAATTTAAAAAAAAAAAATCATGCTATTTCCATACAAAACTTTGATTGAATTGCGCTCTATCTAAAAGACAATATCAAGAGCTAAAACTTTCAGAGAATTGTTTCTTATCAATTTGGAACCATTTGAGCCATTGGGAGCAAGGAAATTCGAAAATGTACATATTAAGGACCACCCTAATGTATAGATATATATTTCTTTTAATAGTGTGCATCAGTATTTACGATGTTAATGTATTACTGTAAGATTTATCTTTTTTAATTTTATAAAAATGTATTATAAAATCCATACGTTTTGGCTATAGTTCTAGTCTTCATTTTGTGAAAAATTGAATTTACTTGATTATTAAAAATAAAAAAAAATCACTATCAGTGGTATAAAACAGCAGTATATAATAAGAAAATTAATCTTGTGAATTCATGTAAATATTTTTCATAATTTAATCAATAGAACAAGTTTTACAAAAAATAAGGGAAATTTGTACACTCTCTGACAATATTAATTTTATTAATTTAATTTTTTTTTTAATTTTTAAAGCATTATCAGAACATGCAAGACATAATAAAATCCTTTTAGGACATTTTTTTGTTAAAAAATCATGTATTTACTAAGCATAATTTTCCTTTGGAAGTTTAAAAATACGCCTAAAAACTCGTATTAAGTAAATAATAAATTCTAAAAAATAAACGCTTTACTTCGCATTAGACACGATTGTACGAATGCATATTTCTTCATAAAATGAACATAACAGATATATTCTGATACCATAACATAAAAATCCCAAAGAATACCAATATATTTCAATTTTATTGTATGTAAGATTTCTCTATATGTCAAAATTTATCTCAATCACACTCAAATAAGGATAATCCTGTGTCTGGTACCTTAACCCAATTTCAACCCTTCTACTTTTTCAAGGAGATTTTCGGGGATTTAATTGTGTAGCAGGGTCAACGATAAAGCAATCTTATTTTTTGGGCATTCGATAGTATTTGGATATAAATTCACACGTAAACAACATACGTAAAAAATAATAATAATTGTGAACTCTCCCATTGTTTGCCATTCAAAAATGTCCTTAATATTAGTAAGATTATTTGTTAACCTTGTAAATTATTTATTACTATCATGTGTAGGTTATTTATGAGGTAATATTTTATATGTGACAAATTTACCTGTTTACAATTTCCTTTAGATATTGCTAATTTATAGGCAATATAACCTGGAATGCAAAGTATGGATGACAATGTCAGGGCCCAACCTACGTGAATAGACCATGGAGGGTAAACGTATCCAGTGGAAGCCAGCATTTCCTCGTAGCTGAGCAAGGAGAATATGAAAATTACCTGAAATGATATACAAAAACTTAAATATAATTTTTAATTAAATTTAATATAAAATAAGTACATATATACACGGCTGGCATATATTATTGAGCACTTTAAAAATATCTCGATACCTATATAAACCACACAATGATTTGTCTATTTACTAAACCCTAATAAGCATCTGGTAATCATCTTTAAAAACTATTAATGACAGTATTATTAAAGAAATGTATTTTATTGTTAAAAATAATAAATTGAATCCAAATTTTTTCAGGAAATTAACTTTCCTCGATTTTCAATTTTAAAAACTGTTTGAAAGATATGAGTCGGGAATTGTGTTCATTAGAAATTGATACAGTTCGAGATTAAGTTTTCTTTTTTTTGAATATTTTTAACAGCAGTCAGAACCTGACGTCCTATGAGCTGTTGGGCTGAAACTTCTTCTTACTTCGTATTTTTAGAAGGTAACCCAACGGTTAATCCATCCATATTTGATGATTTTTGTTATTAGAATTAATCTAGTAGGGCTGACTTTTTATTGGTGCAGCAATGTCTGGCAAGGGCTATTTTCACTTGGAAACATATTGCTATCTATATTTCCAAGTAAAAATCGTTGTCACTGCTGCCTGACAACATGTTGCTCGAAGCGCGTATCAAACCCGGGACCTCTGAAACAAGTCCCGTCGTTCTTAACCGCTTACCTACGGACGAGCCCTCGAGATTAAGTAAAGTTTTTTTTGATGATTTAGATGAAACTTATACTATTATATCATATATCATCGTATAAAAAAGTGAAAATTTATTCTGTTTTCATTCTTTTCCATTCACATGTGAAAATTTACCAAAAGGAAGATTGGACTGATGTAATTCCAGCAGACTCTCCAAAATAGTCCAGGCCTGTGTCCAGTCATTTTTTCAATATCAGACGAAAAGTTGTCCACTCCATATATCCAGCACACTCCTGCTGCTTCTACGAATACCACGAATAAGATTGCCAAACCTGGTCCATATACGTTGAGCAGATCAACAAGATACACTCCTCCCTAAATTAAATAATTAATAGATTAATGAAATAGCCATATTCAGATAAGTTATACAATTACTGATATTTTTGCATATTACTTAATTACCACAAATGTCCAATATAACATATAATACATATATATTGGTAACTGGGTATTTGTGTTTTTAGGGGGAGAGGGGGTTTGACAAAAAATCACGAAATATCACGTTGGGGAAGGAAGGTTATGCTAAGATATCACGTGTATTGTTATCTGAATTTCTATTTAAATCCAAAATAAAAAAAATCATTTTTTTTTCTCGGAACTAAAAATACACGTGATGTTTGATTGGGGAGGAGTGGTAATTTTGAATACCACCACATATCACCAAGGGGAGAGGGGGTCAAAAAATACTTTTAAAAAATCGATCACGTGATTAATGGACGTTTCCTAACTAGATGCAAGTCGCATTTTGCCACTAGTATCATCTTTTCAAATTGTGACTAAACTTTGCTGAATTTTTATTGTTGAACATGTTCTCGTAGGCCTATAATATTTTAAGATGTTTGGTTATACTTTAAGCTATTATAGTATCATAATATATCACCAGGCAAAGTTACATTTTTAAAACAATTCACGAAAAAACGCCATGGTCGATTATTACCAAAACTAATCAGCACGATTCTTAAATGGTATATTTTTAACAGTTTCTGAATTTTTGGGGTATTTTGGCAAAAACGTGGACGTAAAACTTCTTTGCTAATTATAACAGCTGTTTTTAATGATTTTAAATCGATAGATCGGTTGTTGAGAAAACTGTCGACAATTTTGGCTTGCATACACACATTTAAGTACTCGATTCGAATTTAAATATCAAATTCAGATTCATAAACCTCTCTAACATAAAATTAACAAATAAGACTTTTTGACGAAAATGCGGACTTCTTTCTTAGGGAAGTTGATGAAGCTATCGTTTAATTTGATTTTTATTTCGATTTGTGTACAACTAAAGTTCATGTTCAAAAACAAACGTTTTCACTCTTCGCAAACAAAAAATTAACCCTTGGTTTTTAAAGTTAATTTCAAAACTCTTATATTTTTTAATTATTATGTAAGACTATCAAGAGCAACAAAATAATTATAAATTTAGGTAAATAAAAAGAGAAATTATAGTATAGTACGATTTAGTTCAATTTAGTTTTTCAAAAAATTATTTTTATTATATACTATAATAACAAGTTATTATTTCATTAGTATCTCTAATATTAATACATACACAAATTGGATAATCAATATAATTTATACATGCTATTTATTCATAATACAGTTCATATTTGATAGAACAACTATTAATTTTGATAGTTCAATTTTTTTTTGAGTTGCTAAATATATTTCTGATTATAATGTTTTATTATCTAATTCTTCGTTATTACATTTTATAACAACAGCAAAATCCTTTTCGTGGAAACATTTCTTAAAGTTAGCTTGGTAGGCACGTCGATTTTTCAAAAGGGCTTGGAAAAATATAATGCAGTACGAATCGAATCTTTGACATTTTTCTATAAATTCAAGCACTTCTGTGAAAAATTTGGTTGTTATTATTATCCATTCTAAATCATCTTCTTGAGAAATTAAACTTCGGCATATTTTTGATTGTCGATTGTTATTGCATATGGTTTCATATATTGGTCCATGTGTAAAGTCAGAATTTGATACGGTATGGTTACGTGGTTTTGCATTTGAAATTGTTGATGTTTTTCTTCTCAAAACCTATTTAAATAAAATAAATAAATAAATGAATAAAATATTATTAGAAATCTTGATTGGTTTACAAATCTTACTTTGGTACCCGCATTTTGTTTTTTTGCCAGAGCTGAAATTTATAAAATTATTTAAAGGATGTAATCAGATATTTCAAAATTTAATATAATATATTGTTCATTGGTTTGACTTACCCGCAACACTGAGAAATATTATAATAATTGTATTTATTTTCATATCTTAAAAACTTTTCACTGCTTCATTACATTTTATTAAAATCTTTATTGATAATATTATAAAATAGATATTAATGGTACAACACATTCTATTACCAGAATTTTTTGTACAATAAGGCAAAGTGGCGCAATATTCGAAAATCACTCGTAAAATTAATTGCCGGTGAATTTTTATGGTTATTTGTTAACCTCGAACATTATACATATCTATTATAATAATTAGTTTAATTACTAGTAAGTGGTTGGAGAATTAACTATAAAGGTATGAGTAAATGTTATAGCAATAGGTAATGATAAGTAAATATATTTATTTCCATTTGAATCATAAAATTGCTGAATCATATGGAATGAAATTTTGCATAAATAGAGAATTTACTCCTGTTTCATACTTTATCTATATTAGTATTTGCTAGAAATTTGGCAATATCACTTTTGCAAGAAAATGGAATTATCACTTTTTTTCATACTATGTGTTATATTAGGAGTCTCGGGTAATCTGTGTTATTTTAATTCGGTATTATTTTAATTTGATTTTCCCTTTTCAAATAAAAATTATACATTTCAGAAACTCAAGTAATTGGATTCAAAAACGCTAATACGAAGTTTGAAGTAAAGAAAACAAATCTAAGTGATTTCACTGAAGTAACTTATAGAAACACTTAACAAAAATTAAGTTTAACATATAGCTCAGTAATCTCATTTATATTTTATAGAAAAAAAATGACATGTATACAACTCGTTCCAGCAATATTATTGATAGTCCCAAAGTCGTCGAACCGCAGATCATATTCAGGACTTTGCAAGTTTATTGTCCAGAATATTCGAATCAGTATCCACACCTGATGAGAAACTATAGATTGAAAAATAGAGTTCTCAAGATGAGGTTTTTACGAGATTTCAACAAAATGATCCCAGAATTGTATACGTACGCCCATGATTTCACAAATAAATACGGCAAGGTAGCTTTCAATGATTTGCTAGTCGGTACAATAGTAAAAGTAATGCTGGACTTGGCGACTAAAACTAATGTTCAAAAACCAGATCATCAGGATTTAATTCTAGAAAAATCAATGGACAATATGAATGAAGCAGTTGGTTCGCATAGTTCAAATGACTTGGAAGGTAAAAAAATATACCGCAAACAAAGTCATGGCAACGGTAAACCTACCATAAAATTCCGAGATGTTGCATGCGAATTTTTAAGCTCTTTTCATAATATTACTCAAGAATGTAAAAATCAAAATTGTACGTCGCAAGTTGATCAGCTAAAAGAATATCGAAATTTAGTGGAGACCTCAACGAGATCTAACCACGATCATGACTACCTCGCAAATGCTGTCCAAAAATTTGCTAGTCAGTTAGAATCAATGGAAAATCTCGAAGATGACTCTAAGCAGGAAGCTGGAGAATTTAAGTTAATATTAACAGCTATCGCTGCAATTATGTTATTTTTGGTCTTATAAAATACTATATTATAAGACATTGATAATAAAAATTAAACTACATAATTGATCTAAGCTTGCAAAGTCAATAAAATTTACCAAAAAGATGCTATTTGATGATACTATGTCAATCTTATTATAATTGTACCAATATGGTTATATCTTCTAGAGGGTCTTCTAGCAATAGATGACACAAACATTTTTTTTTTTGATTTTTGAAAAATCATATCTAAATAACTTATGTACATATGATTTTTCAAAAAAAAAAAAATTAAAAAAAATGTATGTCATCTATTGCTAGAAGACCCTCTTGAACACCCCTGTATGTTCGGTGATTTTTGTATATTATGTTATTAAATATTATAATATTAAATTTATATAACTATGTAAATAAAAAATCAAATAAAATTGAATGCACTTCATTAATCAATATTTGAATTGTTTATTTATTTAATTAATATTTATGCATGTTATATATGTTTGTTTCGAATAAAAATGAGAAAAATAATTAATTTAAATTATAACTTAATGTAATAATACTATCATTAATATTTGTGATCTCATTCAAATAAAAAATATTAGCGCACACGTTCAACTGAGCGATTCACTAAACTTATTGAAATTTTTCGAGTAGATTTTTTTTTCATTTGCGTTTCTGTGAATTATGTTTTAACTTTTTGTCTTAAAAAAAGTGCAACTTTAATCTTTTATATGATGCCAAAATTATAATGTGCATGGTATCGTGCCTCAAAGCAAATTGCTGGAACTTCCCCGTACCGTAATTAAAAATCTTGGTACGAAACACATTATTAAAATTTCTATTCATCTTGCCAATTTTTTTTATATTAATAAGGTGTTCGGTAATATAAAAACAAATCAATTCGTACAATAAAAAACGAATTAGATTAATAATTATACAAATTAAATTTATACGTTTCGACACTTGATATATGTCATTATTCAGCAACTCATGGCAATTTTTATAAAATTTTAATTAATGTTAACACATCAAAATATATAAAACTCTACAAAAATAAAAGACCGATACCTAGTGATGCTTGATTTATCATTTACAAATTGGAACTATTAATAGTATTAATATCGATTATATATAATCCAAAATTTGAATTTGTTATAAAAATAAATACTTTTTTATCAAAATATCAATCACTTACACAAAAAAAGTTTATCTAAAGTTTTATCATAAAAAGGCAATGATATTGGAGCTTTGTAACAAATCAATATTATTGCTCATAATATTGTATTATTCCTTTATATCAATTATCATAATTAACTTTAAAAGCATTTTTATTACAACTAATTCTCCAAAAATGCATTTAGATACTAATGAATAACAATAAAAAATATTATATATGTATGTTGCATCACAATAAAAGTCAAAAATGTTTAGTATAAATAGTGCAAATAGATGTTTCAATTTTAAAGGAGCAATGGACAAAAAACTGGTGTTGGCTTTGTTTTCTTTGCTACTGGTGGCTGGTAAGATATAATATGAAATAAATAATAAAAATATTATATTTTTTTAATATTTTTGGATTACATGTTATTATAATATTATATCCAGTACATTTTTTTTTAAATATAATTTGAAACTTATTTAGAAATTCAAGCCCGTCGGCCTGGCAACCGATTCCATCAGAAACACAACCATGCAAAAGAAAAGCAGAATGAACAGAAAGTAATTTTTGACAAAGTTACGAGTTATTTCATTCAATATAAAATAACTAATTTCATTCATTATAGGCAATTGGTCAGTTTAAACAATTTGTCAATCCACCGCAAAAGTGTCTTACATCATTCCTGCAGAAATTTTGCCCAAATCAAGTAGACGACTCGAAGGACCACGACCATCAAAATGGAACAGCATCTAAATTTGCTGCAAAGATTCCGCTAGGTTTCCCAGAATTCCAAGGACTTTTATTAAGTTCTTTTAAACAAATGATTACTGAAGTCGCTACATTCGCTCATGGTTATTTAACTCAAAATAGCCAAGAATCATTTAATGAATTTGTAGTAAACACGACGACTAGTATTATGCTGAATTCGGGTGATCATTCAGATGATGAAGGGGGACCAGCAAAAAGGAAAAGAGTCATATTTGGCAGAGAAGGTGGAGACCAAGTATTTCAACCTGTGCAGCAAATCTGCAATTATATTGGAGTTCTTTACTCCATATCTGTACAATGCGTAGAACATGATTGCTCCTGGCATCCCGAGGAGTTAAAAAAACCAAAAGCTTTATTACCTCTAGTGAAATTTGGACATGACCATGAAGCAATCGCAAACGCTGTTCAACAACTTGCTGAAACATTAGAAGCAAATGCAGATCCTAAAGATGAAAATATGCTTTTATTAGCCAACGCTATTAGTCATTTGTTTGAAGATATTAACATATTGATGAACACACCTTCAGTAAATAATTATATATCTATCATCAACAATATTAATATTGCAATAGAAGCTGTTAATAATTGTACCAATGACGACACATGCTACAATAATTTATGTGACCAGTATGATTACGGTTACAATCAATATGATCACTATTATCCATATGAATACTATCCATATTATTATCCATATTATCCATATAAATAATAAACAGGCAATAGAGAATGATACAAAAAAATTCGGAAAAATAACTATAAATTGCTTGAATTAATTTTAGTTAATTATAAAAAATGATTTACTTAACTAAATTTATACACCTATACTATAAATGCTAGATAAATCTTACACAGGATTTTGAATGTAGTTTATCAAATTCAGAGAAATCAGTAGCATGAGTAGTCAACACAGTTTACTTCAACTTAGTTTTTATGTTAAATAATCAATTTATGAATATTTGTATTATTATTTAAAATAATTCACGCAAACGTGTTAATTCTATGTATATACAAAATGCTAATACAATAATTCTCAGCAAACTATTACTAAATGTTTTTCTTATATATTAAGTTAACTTTCATCCATCTCTTTCTGAATCGTTTGACTCCAATATAGAAAAAGTGTGTGGCAAAAATTTGCCCTTTAGTCGATGTTTTGTTGAAAACCTCTTTATTTTTTTTGTTATAATTTATTTTAGTTGATCAAGACAAACTATTTAATTAAATGGTAAATTGTGCTGTTAAATCTTTAATTGTAATTGTAAAAAATGTATTTTGACGACTTCAATAAATTTTCACACTGATATAGCTCTAATGGTCTTATAAAATCTAAGAGTTCAATTCGACGAATAGCCAATTAATAGCTATATTAAGTTATGACTATTTAGCAATAATTGAAAAATTTTATTTCCCAATTAGTAACAAGAGTACCAAATGCACACTTTTGAAAACGAATCATCATTATGACTGAGCTAAATTAATTGATTGACTATCATCTTATATTGAGAGATTAATATCTACATGTTAAAAAAATCCCATATTCTTCCCATCTTCTATTAGAAATGTATACCATCGTTTCGTGAAATACTTTCTTATCTTAACCAAGTTAATGAATGACATGACCGAGGTGCAAAAATGGCAAAGGGATGCCGATAAAATACGAGTTGCTTATACAGTTGGCGAGCGCTAATGCGCCGGCATCAAGATGAACGATTCATAGATACATTTATACAAAACCTCGATAAATCCAAGAAAGTAATAAAAACGAACATAAATGGAAGTAAGATAATATAATTATACAATTTTAATCACATAGACTGTTGAGCTTTTTTCTGTCGAACTTTATTAACGCCCCAGACCATTAAAATTAAATAGTTATTGTTAACTTAATGATAGAGAAGTTTGCTTTCACGAAACAAATCGACTTGCTAATATCATGTTGTATAGACTTTTGAAGTCATTCTTAATTGTTTGAGACCAAATTTGAAAAATATTTACATGTGTGTGTGTAAATGTAAGTCAATTCTTAACCTTTAAGCGATGTTTTCTCAAAAATGACTGCACCTATTTCATAAATTTAAAAGCTCTTACATGTAACTAAAGTCTAGTTACTAGACAGAAACTGCCTTTTAGCAGATTTGCGCAAAGATCGGCCAAATGTTTTTTTTTTGTAATAAGTAGAGAAGTGCGAAATTTTTCGTACCCGTTTTATTCAAAAAATTTGAATCTAACCAAAAGTTCTGAAACTGTCTGAAAGAAATTGATTGGAAATCGTGCTGATTAGCGTTTAGTGAACAATATCAGAGATGTTTCTTCATAGTTAAAAAGAAAATGATTTTATGAAACATATTGTGATAATAGAGAACATCTATGATGATGAACATATTAGAATATTACAGCCTTACGACAAGTCGTTTAATTTAATAAAAATCATCAAAGTCCTTTTTGTCCCATACCAACTCTGTTTTCTTAAAAATCACTCATAAATTAATATACTAAGTTCTTAGTGATTAAGCCGCTTATTTACACATGTTGGGAAGTTCAGGCAACTTGCCTTAAGGTAAAAATCCATTTTTTAGTTTAAATTAATGTTCAAAAAAGAAACTAATTTTGGTATTTATTAGATAAAATTCTAGAACTATTGTTTTTTTGTTCACACCCCCAATGACGGTTGTGTCAGGCATAAAATAGGTTAAAAACACTAGGATAAACAGCAAAATGGTTTAAAACGACATTTATTGTCGTTAATTAAAGTAATACGTAACACAACATAATATAAACAATTGAACAAATAGTATGAATAGAATGGAATCAAGCAGAATTTTTTAAACAAAGTTAACAAGAATTCTTTGTAATTTTTTTTCGCATTTTGAATATTTCTTTTCCTTTCTCTTTCGCATTTTGTTTTGGTTGAGATAATTTTTTTTAGCTGTTTAATCTTTACCCGAAAAGGATAACAAATACGACATGAACTCGTACATGCACCGCACACTTTTGAGAATAAATCATCATTAAACTAAGCCATATTATCTTAATAATCATATTTCATATTTCTTCCTTCAGACTGTAACTCAAAATTAGTACAATTTAGCTGTTGTGACAACTGTCACTATCGTACTCTGGCACAACCGTACCCAATCTTCCCTACATATTAAAGTAAAAAAGAACTTTCTTAATTGATTGAATTAAATTGAATTTGTCAAAATTATTTCGACTATTTAAAATTAAAATGACCATACGTCCATACGTCTTGGCCGGGACAGTCCCGATTTTCCGCCTTGCGTCCCGGCTTTTTTTTAAAAGCAATATTTGTCCCGGTTTTATGTATTTTGTCTCGGATTGTCCCGGATTTTTAAAATTGCTTTGATTGCCAATATTTTTTTAAATATATTTCAACTAGAAAATTTGAACTGAAGAAATGTTCGAACAAGTTTTTAAGTCACCAATACCTTCCCCCCCTCAGCTCTCATTAACATTCTAATCCGTCCCGGATTTCATGTAAAAAATATGGTATTTCGAATTCAAACTATCGTTTAGTTCCCGAGTCCAGCACGATGGCAATGTTAATATAAATCGGCAATAGAAACGGCCGCCGCGTCGTAAATGGGGCGGAATCAAGAATGACACCCCTCCAGGCCAATGAATAAAACACATTGCGAAAAGCTTTTAGATTCTCGGATTGATTAAAGTTAAACACGTGGCTCTGGTGTTTTAATTTACCGCGAAGTGGCTGTTATTCTTGAGGTGATTCGCAATACCTATATATTTTGATCTCGATACATAAGTTAAGCCTACTTATGCAGGGAGCGAAAGATATAGGGCAAGGCAGAAGGACGTTATAATATTAAGCTGCAGAGTAAATTCAAGGAGAACATTTGTGAAATAATATACTAACAAAAATAATAAACAAAAACTTACGTAAGTGCATGTTGGCAGCGCGCAAATATAGATCAGCACCAGGAGGACCATGACGAACCATTCTCGTCTTCTGCCCAAGGCGCGTGGGTACTCATCACAGAGAGCTGTGATCATTGCTTCTAATCCTCCAAAAGTGCTGTCCAAGCCCAAGGTAATCAGCATCAAAAAGAAGAGAATGGACCAAAAGACACTGCCTGACATGGTTGCTATAGCTTCGGGGTACACTATGAAAACTAAACCAGGGCCTTCCAAGCCAACTTGTTCGATCGATTTGTTTTGAACATGGGCCATGTACCTGGAAAAAAAGTATTATAAATCAATAAAAATTTAAAGCAGAAGCCAAAACACAGTTAAATATTCACTCTTGGTATCAAATTAGAAATTAGACAGAACCTGGTTAAATAATAAAAGCATAATTGGTAAAAAAAATATAGTACAAAACTTCAACATCTTTCGAACACCTTTCGCTTGATTTGTATACAGTAAAACTTTGTGAGATTGGGACTCAAGAATACGATTTCAATTTAAATCATCATTTATCTATTTCATTTCCAATGCGACAACATAGGTCAGTTCAAACTTTTTACCAGTTTTGATGTAATTGCAAATTACAAGATAAAAACATAATATTATTAATATTTAATTTATAATGGGATAAATGTAATCTTTGTTATTGAAATTAATTTACAAACTATTATATGACAACGTATCATTGGATATCTTCTTATACTCGTACATAAAAATGAATCGCAAAATGTGTTGGTAAGTGCATAACTCAGCAACGCCAGGACCAATTTGTTCAATTCTTTTTTTAAAATCTTCGTTGAAGTCCAAAGATGGTTCTTACGGCGAGAAAAAAATGAATAATTGCCGGGAAAACCCTAAAAACAGCCCTGTTCTTTTTCTCAAACAAACGTTTTCTAACTAAAACGTAGAATAAATTTGAGCTTTATTGCTATTATATAAAGTTATCACCTATTAAATTACAAGCACTCACTGTATACTCCTCCTAAACGATTATGCGGATTTTGATAAATCTTTCTGAAGTTTGTTAGGGAAATTTTCTAGGATGTATGTGATTATAAAGTACTGGGATGTATGTGCAAAATTGTAGAAATTAATGTGAAATATTGTAAAAAACGACATGCATTGAAACCAAATAAAAACTATGATCTTCCAAAAATTTCAATTCACATATAAATCTAGACAATATTAGAATATGTATAATTAACTTATGATTATGAATAAGAAAAATGAAATGTCTGATTGAATGATACACATATGAAGAGGATATGACAAATTAATTCACTTAAAATATGAAATTAAGTGTTAATCAGGGCAGATCCTATCTTTAATGCAGTGCATGCAAAATATACGAGTGCACGCCTTAGGGGGCGCCAACACAAGATTCGGGTATTAAATTTTCAATATAGTTTTTTTTCAATATATAATTTCTTTGCATCTTTTACTAATCTTTCCACAATATTTTTAAATTTCGTAAAAATTTCACTTTATAACAACAAATAGGAAAGTAAAGATGAATACATACAATTCGCCCTTCACGATATCGATTAGGAGAAGTTTAAGATGCAATTTTGGATATCTTAAATAATAAAAAATTAAATTAATTTAATCCAACATGATGTACCAGTGTTATGTTATGGTAATGGGTAGGTTAGACCGTTTAAAAGACTTCAATTTCCAATAAAATGTGGGAGTTGATACTCATCACTTTATTTAAAGCAATTCTGCATTTAACATAGTTCATGTTATAAATGTATATGCATTTTGGCGTGAAGAGTAATTTAAAAAACAATAAATATTATTTTTAGGTAAACGGCAAATAATAGTATATTATATTAAAAAATTGTAGACATGGGTACAGGACAACGTCTGTCGGGTCATCTAGTTATTTAATAAAAAAAATACAATTGATTACAGCTCTTGATATTGTCTAAATATTTAAATATTAATAAACCGAACCTAAAGATGTGTGTTCATTTAATTTTTTCACACAATATAAAGAACATAGCATCTTAGCATCGTAATAACTTCCAGCAATCGTTAAATCTTATTACTATAATAATGTGTATATTATTTAATATAAATTTTGCCATTAATTAAATACTGTATAAATATTAAAAATTATGAAACCAGACTTAAAGAAGTGTACCATGTAATATCTATGGATTTAATAATCCTTTTCATCAGAGACTTAAGAAGTGTAGAACTTACCCAAGTACTGAAAAGATAACAAATCCAGCCAAAAAGCTCGTAAGACAATTGATACTGCTCGTTAAAATAGCATCACGATAGCAGTTGTTGTTGAATTTATTATACGAAGACAATGCCAGCAGGGTGCCGAATCCTGGTCCCAGTGAAAAGAAGATTTGTGAGGCGGCGTCTATCCAGACCTTGAGAAGGATTTAAAACAATATACCTTCAGCTTTTGTTTTTAAAGAATTAAATAAATGTTTGGAGCTAACCTTTGAGTTTTGAAGTTTGTGCCACTCCGGAGTCAAATAGTAACGGATGCCTTCAGCGGCTCCTGGTAGAGATACACCACGGACGAGAAGGATTAGAAGAACTATATACGGTGCTAGAGCTGTTACCCAAACCACCTAATATTATAGAATAATAAATGAATATAGTATAATTATATAATTAATTATAAATCTACGACTCTTTAATGAAAAAAAAACTCTGGCAAAAAATCTCGTTCTCATTATAACAGTTTTCCAGAAATGTTTACATATTAATATAGAAATATGAGTAGGTATAAATCATTTGTTCGAAGTGTCATAATGAATTTCTAATATATTAAAAGAAGATGACTAAATAGTACTATCTACGGAACTAAATATTTCAGAATATAAAAAGAGAAATCACAAAATTCCTAGAATATCAATAAGAAGATCTTTCTATTATTATCAATGAATTAGAATGAAAAACAATCTAATGGAATGAAAAAAAAAATCTAATAGAATGTAAAGAAATACAAGATATCTATCAGTAGAATAAAACAGTCCTTCATTTTAACTATTTTTTATATGTAAATATAAATTATCGCTAGGTGGGCGGTCTTAAATTATTACTAAAAATATTTAATACAATATGTTAGCTAAGACAGTTGAACGTATTAATATTGAAATTTCAATTGGCTCATATGCAAAAACACATTTTTTTTTTTTAATTTTGGTGTCACATTGTCCTGAATGATTTGAAACATCAAATAAATTCACAAAGTTAGCAAATGGGATTTTCTTCGGAAAGTAAAAAATTAGAGAATTAGAATTATTAGAAACGCTTCTAGATCATTCTTCAAAAGATAGTCTTCATATTTAATTAGTTATATTTTCTATCTACAACAACAATTTTCTAATGTTTGTGATATTGCAAATGTAGTCTAATAAATTATATTTTTATTATATAAATGTATTATAATTCTTGAAGGTTTACGTGATTCTGTTACCGCAACATTTCAATCATTATTATTGGCTCGGTTCATTTCAGTAATTGAAGTTAAATCAGTTAATTTATGTATTTTTCCAGTAATTCGCATTTCAACTCTTCGTTGTTAAATTCATTGACTTGTGAGAATTTATAGTGATTGTCTCGTTGATTACTTCGCCTACTTTATGCCTTTATCAAACCGTGAAGCGAATTCAATATAATATACAATCGGAAACTTTTATCTTTAGAAAATAATTTATCGGCAATTATATGAAATTGTTCATTAAAGCAAATAACTGAATAACTTTATGCCGGTAATGAAATTTTATTTGTAATAGTTGGAGAAAAGTTGTAATGTATTTTATTTTCTTATTTGAAGTTTAATCTTGATAAAATTTCATTTCTTTTGTTTTTATATATTAACGTGCAAGAATTAAGTATTGCTCATATGCATGCAGTTATATTTTTAATAAAAAAAATATATCCTAGTATCACTTGATATT